>NC_090217.1:14277994-14556156 GCF_033026475.1 Channa argus | reverse complement strand
TTAAATAAAATGACATCTGGAAGCTGCCCAGCACAATATTCTTATCCGCTGACCACTGAGCAGCCTTACTGGAGCAGATAGGGTTTTAAGGGCTTCCACACTGTCCCCACCCAGATTTGTCTTACTGTTAAAGGACGTTGAACTGAACTGAACGTCCTGTTACAATCCACTACTCTAACCCTTAAACCATACAGTTTTAATGTTTTAACTTCTGGTAGTTTCAAAATTTACTTCAAAGAGTCATGCTAACCTGAAGGTTACCTTCCTTTAAGTCCTTGTGAATATCTATGCAATGGGTCAGGAGCCTGTGTTCACTTATAGCGGGACACTTTCAAAAGTTCCATTTCCTTTGACTTCATCCTATTTGAAGTGTGATGAATAGCTGGCCTCATCACATAAGCTGTAGCAGCCTCTTTGCTGCAGCTCCCATTAAAGAGTCGTGGAAAAACTGTTAGACACATGTCTGTACGTGTCATTCCCTTCTGGGATCTAGGTGGTTATATTTAGTTTAGGTTATTGTCCACTGTGTAATAAAGTCCACTCTGCATCTGGCCAGGAGATGATAAGCCTTTTTCAAGGGAGGTAATGTGCAGGCTCAGGGGCTTCCTCATCTCAGCCGATGCGGGTCCCGCCAAGCTCCAGAGAATACAGATCACCACTGTGGATGCAAATGAGGGGAACTTTCCTCAAGGTCGAAAAAAGATTCATGCAGAGCAAATTAAGTCAGATGACTCCATGCCCATACTGGCTTTTTAAATTGCATCGGGCCTGGCAGAAATATGATACATCTTCTGGCTGCTAATGAAAGAATTATTTCAAATACATACATCTTTCATTACTTTTCTCTCTCGCTATTCGATTTAGACCTCCTGTCCTTAAAGTTTAGGAAATGGATACGAGAGAGTGTCAGTTTTAAGATGTATGCATTTCTAAAGAGTCTGGGGCAGCCACATTCTACACGGGATGTTATTTGACTAAACAATTTCAAATGATCAAATATCTCTCATATAAAGAGGAAAACTGTAAATGTAAAGTATACACAGAACACAAGCTGTATGATATAAAAGAGTTCATTAATTTACTAACTTCTTCTGTGATTAATCATTCATTTAAAATGAATTGAGTATCTCAGGAATTAAAACAACCTTTTCCAATTTAGCAACCTATTGCTGTTCTTAAGTTACACGTGATTTGTACAGAATTTACAGGGAGAACTAAGAATTCTTTTGACTTTTAATTAGAGTGGGAAACCTCTTTCTGTGCATCATATTCTGTGGCTGATTTTAGAGTTCACAGCATGGAATTTTTATTTCAACAAATTCCTGTAATTGTTATGCCTATTATTCATCCTGACATTTTCAAGCTGCCCTTATCGCTGCATTTATTTTAAAGGGCAACTTCAATGAATTTTAACATAGTTCCTATTGCTCTAGTTTGGGTAATAAACATATAAGAATGCCATAAACATTTGTCTGCTTTCCTTATAGTAAAATATATATCTGGGCTTCTGGCTGGAAAAAAATCACTAGATGACATCATTACAAACGTTTTAGTTCGGATGATGTCATTGCATTGCTCATACAACTGAGGCTGTAGTCTTTGTTGACTTGCTGCTCAGAACACGTCTAGATGGAATCATCATCTGAGCTCCTGATGACGAACGACTTCAGGAAGAAATTATTTGGAGGTTTCTCAGCTAGAAACAGAGATATTTTAATATAAGTAAAGCAAACAGAAGTTAGGAAGCTTTTATATACATAACCTAAGTAGAACTTAAAAGTGCAAGGTAAAAACGAATGAAGTCACAATAGATCAAATGACAATGTGTAAAGTGAAAGGTGTTGCAAGCAGAGACAAATTCACACTGAATTGTGGTCTGCTTCTGCATTTCCTGTAACCTTAAAGGTGAGTTTTAGCTTCTTTAACGTCATTGCTTCCATCTTGGTCCGCGACGTTTTGTACGACGTGGTTGACTCTCACTTGTCTCGTTACCTGGGTTTCCGGCTGAAAGTAGCAGCGGTTTACAGCAAAAGTGTGCGAAGTAGCCTTCTGCAAGTTTTATCTGGCATCAAACGGAAATATGTACAGAAATATCTGTGTCAACTTTTTTGCCGTTTTAAATAAAATCCACACGTTTCCATCCAGTGAGCATAAAGTGACATTATTAAATGCAAATCTATTTTTTTAATATCTGATTTGGCACATCCTGTGCCACCAACATGTGACATGTGTCAGTTGATTTTCTGACTCCCATTTGTTTTAGGTCCCATCAGCAGTATATTGGTCAACACATACGGCTGCAGGCCTATCGTCATGATCGGGGGCTGCTTCTGTGCTCTGGGCATGATCTTAGCTTCCTTCTGCAACAACGTGTTGCAGCTTTACATCTGCATAGGTGTTATCGGTGGTAAGTACATCTAATTCCATTTAAGTCTATTCTGAGTTACTTTGATTAGCCTCTAATTCTAAGTAGCAGGTTAAAATAAAACCGTTTCAATTCTTTTTATTTAGCCTGTTTTGGTTTACACTTTTTGAAAATAATTGCTTTATATTTTGATTTTAATGTGCCACATTACTTAACCACCGTGGTGGTTAAACAACTGTTTAATCATCAGTTAACAGTAATATGATCTCATCCCCTCCACAACACTTAAATCTTTCAGGAATATGTCTGAAATCTATCGAAGATACAGAAATGTTAGTCTAGAGTCTATAGGCATGCAGAATGGTCATAATGACTAGCATGCAGATGTTTAGGAATAATGTTTACATTTTTTACTATCTTAGCGTAGCATTGCAGCATGGTAAGAGATTTTTTAAAAAAAAGTGTCCGGTGAATGAGAAGCAAAATAGTTCTATACTATTGCTACGTTACCCACATTATAAAGGTTATAAGCCTATTTAAATGATGTCATCCTTTCTCATAGGACTTGGCCTGGCCTTCAACCTGCAGCCAGCACTCACCATGATTGGCAGATACTTCTACAAGAAGCGTCCCATTGCTAATGGACTGGCAATGGCAGGCAGTCCTGTTTTTCTCAGCACCCTGGCCCCTCTCAATCAATACCTCTTCAATCAGTTTGGTTGGAGGGGCAGCTTCCTCATCCTGGGTGGCCTGCTGCTGAATTGCTGTGTCGCCGGTGCCCTCATGAGGCCCTTGGAACCACCACCCAACAAGGCCAAGAAGAACGAAGAGTTGGCCACCATTGCCACCACAACCAAAGAAAAGCGTAGTTTTTGGGAAATTATAAACAAGTACCTGGACTTGACGCTCTTCAGGCATCGTGGCTTCCTCATTTACCTGTCAGGCAATGTCATCATGTTTTTGGGTTTCTTCGCACCTATTGTCTTCCTTGCAGCCTATGCAAAGGACATGGGTGTGGATGAATACTCTGCCGCCTTCCTCCTCTCAATTCTGGCTTTTGTTGACATGATTGCAAGGCCCTCTATGGGGCTGCTGGCCAACTCGCGCTGGGTCCGGCCCAAGATCCAGTACTTCTTCAGCTTTGCTGTGCTGTACAATGGCGTATGCCACATCTTCTGTCCGCTGGTGGAAAGCTACACTGGTCTGGTGGTGTATTCAGTGTTCTTTGGCTTTGCCTTTGGCATGGTCAGCTCAGTGCTTTTTGAAACACTGATGGACCTGGTTGGGCCTCAGAGGTTCTCCAGTGCCGTGGGACTCACAACCATTGTGGAGTGCTGCCCAGTCCTCATTGGTCCACCACTAGCAGGTTTGTTCTGTCTCTAAGAGTGCATAATGTCCCTACCTAATGGAATATTGAGTATTTACATCACTTCTGACTATTAGCTTTGGTCAGTTAAATTCACTACTTCACCCCTACAAGCACATCAACTGTTGTGATGATTAAATTACATTTCATTTCATCAAAATAATATTTAGTGTACATTGTCCACTAAATTCATTCACGATCAAAAGTAACAAAAACAGTCAAGCAGTGTTTAAAAAGAAAGTTATACTAAAATAATTTAAATTATATAATGTTGCAAAAGAAATTTTCTATAACTCTTGGTGTTTACTCTCTTTGACTTTATAACCTCTTCCAACATCTTTGGGTAACCTCTGAGCAGAATTGTCTCTTTTGAGGTGTACTTTTAGTCCATTCTTCGTGGCATAGTTGTTCCAAGTCTGGCAGTTTGCTTGGTTGTCTTGGCTGTCTTCAAGTCTACAGGTCCACAGGTTTTCAATGATATTTAAAGACCGGAAAGACCATGGTTGCTAGCACCTCTTTCAGTTTTTTTTTTTTTCCACTTCTTAAAAGTATTTTGTGTTTCCACATTTCTTTCATTTCTGGATTATGGTCTTCTTAGTTGATACTGGTATCCCAGAGCACTTTGAAATATTTTTATATCCCCATCCAAATTTATGAAGGTTTACCATTTCATCTTGAGGTCTTCTGAAAGAGGCTTTCCGGGCCCCTTTGTTTTTGCTGCTGTAAGCACACTACCTCAGACTGCCCCTGGGAGACCTTGCAAATGTTTAGTGGCAGCCCCATTTAACAAACCTGGTGCCACTCATTAAGCATCGCAAGAGCTGACAGTCTTTGTAAAGATCAGATGCCCAATTTTACAAAATAAAGTTCGTTTCATAGAAACCTTAAGCAAGGGGGATGCAAACATTTGCAATATATAATTGTCAATATTTTGGTATAACTTTATTTTTATACACTCCTTGACCATTTTCATTACTTCTGAAGAGGAAGACAGATTTGCACAAGCTATATGTTTTGATAAGCTATAGTATTATTTAGCTATTAAACTATGAATATTATGATGTGCTTTACACTTTTTGCAATTTCAACAAAAGGGGATGCAAAGTTTTTAACTTTACTGTTTATTAACATTTATAAACTGCATTCTGTTTTGCAGGGAAACTTGTTGATGTCACAAAAAACTACAAGTACATGTATTTTTGCTGTGGAGCAGTTGTAATTTTGGCCAGTATTTGGCTCTTCATTGGAAACTTCATTAACTACAGACTCTTAGACCGTGAGCGCAAGTGGGCAGAGATGTACAAACGAACTGAGACGGAAGATCCAGATCCTGTTCAGGGCCAAAAGGAGGGTGATAGGCAGGGCCGGGCTTCTGAGGTGCTGGCCGATAAAAGTGAGAAACAGGAGGAACCAATGCAGCGGGAAACCAACATCTAGACTGTTCCGGTCTCCCAACAGTTCACCATCGCGACCTACAAACACCATCAACCATGATCAAACTGAGCTCCAAGCCAGGAGATATCTCTGTGTGCTCCACCAGGCTCTACACTTCTCTAAAACTGCCAAAGCAACAGCTATGTTGTAGAAAGTGGTGAGGACGGATATATTTCTCACTGAGCATCAGCAGAAACAGTAACCACAGAGGAATATGTAAAATACTGTATGCATGTAAAGAGGCTAAAGTGTGAAAGTGTTGGTGGAAAACTGTGTAGTTTTTTTTTTTTTCCATGCTCACCTCATATCAGTATTTGGTGCAAATACATCACTGTAACCTTCACATCAGATACCTAGTGGCAGTTACAGTCAAGATATGGGATTTTATTTTCAGTGAGACTCGCCTCAATGAGAGCAACATAGCAGCCAATGCACATATGTTAGCAGATTGTTAGGAAAACAGTCACATTCAATCAACTCCGTTTATGAAAAACATTATTTGCTGCAGTTAGGTCATTGATGATTCTTCCATCTGTCCCAACACATATAATATATTTCAAGCTATAACAAGCATCATTCAGTTACCCCACCTGTCATCCTCCCGTGTCTTCCAATATGACAATAATGCAGCACCAACACCACCAGCAAAGTCAGTATATTATGTTTATTTTTTATTTTTTGCCTGTAACAGACAGTGTCCGATCTTGAGGAAGGTTTGAACACTGATTTCTAAGTCTGTGTTCACTTCACAAGCATTTACGTTGTCCAGTAGTGTTTTGTTTCAAAGTTTTGGAGACTTGCTTTTCAATAGCTGGAATCAGTGGCTAGTATGCTAGGTTATGGTTGAGAAATCATATCAGTAGGGAGCAGAAGAGAACCTCCAATCTGGCTGAAAAGTTTGGTTGAGTTCGTCCGGTTGCTCAGCGCTTTATGAGGCAAAGATTGCTCACGACCTGTTGATTGGGTTGCTTGCAGTGTGAATGCAGCATTAGCAGACCCAGTACACTGAAAACACTCGGCCCATTTGGGGATATGTGTCGAGCAAGAAGCCAAACTCCTAATTGCACTGTGTTTCATATGGCAGTTGGGCACCCTAACATTCCCACTTCCATAAATAAAGAACAGATGTGTTCACAGCGGGTGCTTGCATATTATGCTGCCCACTTGAGCACTGTAATGTTGTGTAGTAAAACTTGCACGAATGTCTCACTTTAATATGTTCGATCAAGTCATAAAATTCTTTCTGTATATTGTCTCGGGTCCCATATTGCACTCATATACAGTATGCTGCACTAAAACAGAAATGGCCATATTTCACCCAACATCTTTATAATATTGCTGCAATTTATTGTGTTTAATTACATGGTGTGGTTGAATGTAATTTCCTCTGTGGGCCTTAATAAGGTATTAATGACCAAAAACCATCTGTACAATAGTGGCTTTTCTACATACAGAGCCCATAAATAATATATAATCTTGTATTTCAATGCAGATATACAGGGAAATGTATTTCTTAGGGTCAGTCCATTCTGTGATACATTGCCTTAAATTTAATGTGGTGTAATGGATACAGGGGAGTTGAGCAGTGAACACTTGAAAGTTATATTGTATGAAGCTGATCAACCTTAGTGTGAAATGTTTTTTGCTGTGACTAACTGAAAGGAGTCAACGTATCTATTGAAATGTTCATGATACATCTATAATCTCACCATTAACTAATTTACTAACAACATTCATCTCAGTATGTTCAACATGTTATAACATCAGAGAAGACTACTAATTAATGAAAGCTAATTAAGTCAATGTGTATTGTATAACCTCAAATGTACTTTATTAACATACCATATAAATGTAAATTTTATCAAATAGGATTTGATAATTCATAATATTATTAAATAGGAATCCGGTGAACTATTTAATAATATTAAATTCTATTCTATTTAATAATATTAAATAGTTCACCGGACTCCTTGGAGCTTGCTTTGGGATCTGGACTTGGTCTCATTTATATTTCCGTTTTGAGATGAGGTAATTTTTGTTTTGAAGTAGCCACATATGGACATATAAGCAACGATAATGTGTTTTTTTTCTGTGAGCTCCACCATTCAGACCCAATCTCCAAATGCACCCAGTTCACCAGTGTTCGTGTGTGAATTAGTGTTTTCATATTTCCAGATCTGTATCTTCCATTATAGTGTTGGATAATGAATAACATTAATATCTTGCGAATGCTGACTTACCTTGCTTCCTCTAATCAGTGAAGGATGGGCTACTTTCATTCACTATGTTCTTTGTACTTGATTCTCAATGAGAGAAGCCAAATGTTGTACAATTACTTTACTCCAAATAACACTGCCCCCTGCTGGTTCCAATCTACATAAACCAAAAGGTACAGCCAGGCTTCGTTTGAACAAGACATAACTCTCATTTGTCATTTTAGTTTTTAAAATGCAAATATAGGAAGGATGGTGCAAAATCTGCACTATCTGAGAGCAGAGGTTGCCAAACTGTGGGTTCGAAGTGATCATAATTTCATTTTTCCCCCACATTCAGCTGTGTTCCTGTGTAATTCAAACCATTTTTATCCTGAACTATAAATAACAAGTGGTTCCCTTAAATAATAAGGGGTCACAAGAAAATATAGTTTCAGTTTTAGACCCTAGAAAGTTAAATATGGTGTTTTAAATGTCCCAAAAATCACTGCTAATAGGAAAGCAAGTTATGGCATTTAATGAATTATGTGCTTGAAATTTGATGGTGTTCTACTTACTGTTATTTGTTCAAATTTGATATTTTTGATTCATGTTTATTATAAAAACAAAAGGAAATATATTATGATATATTAAACTAGATTAAGATGATTAAGCTTGAATTTGACATGCACCAATAGCTTTATCAGGTTTATTGCTTGTCATTTTAAATATTTTGTATTTATTTGTGTATAATGTATACGTAGAGACACATTTCATTTAAGTTTGCTTGAGACTTTAGCTGAGAGGTTACATTTAAATTAACTATTCAAAAACTGTGTTTTTTCATGATTTCTGTAAACACATAACTATTGCTGTAAAAAGGAAATGTTCAGTTGATATGTCTGAAATTAGATTTATTAATTACTGTACATCTCGGTTGTTGTTGTTTTTCTCCTGATGCGTAAAATCAATAAGCAGAAAGGCTTAAAGTTTATAGGGCTTTTAAAGAAACTCATTTTAGTGTCGTACACATTCGACTGCAAGTTAAAGTTTTGTCCACGGTTACTGTTGTTTTTTGCAATATCTTAGAGAGCAGCTTACACTGTCAGCGGACCCTTTCAGAAATGACAGCAGACTGGAGTTTAAAACATTCATACAGTTTCAGTCCTCAGGGAGAAATGATCTGATTGGTTGAGTTAAACAATATAGTGCAAAACCAAGTACAGCAGAGTAAAGAGATTAGTCTGCTGTCACCGTACTTACAGGGTTTTTTTTTTTTTTTTTAATTTCTGAATTTCCGGAGTTTGTTTTAATGTGTTAACGTAATGCACTAATAAAACTCAATATTCTCAAGCAGTTTTCTTTTCAAGGTTGAATTTTTAATTTTTGTTTATTAAGCAAATACAAATCTCTGCCCACTAAGCCAGTGTTATAGTTTCTCCCTCCACTGTGTTTTTTACAGCATGACAAAACTCCACTCTGCAGTACAAAACCTTCCTTCAAACATGCATCTCACTCTTCCACTTCTCATAAATGTGGTGAGAAGATCAGCATGTGATAGTGTTGACCGTATGCAAGGTGGTTTGCTACTGGGAGGCTGAAGGACTGACAAAAGCATCTCTGGTTGCTAAGCTAACTGTGCCTTACTGTGCTACACTGACCGTTATAAGATTTAGATTTTACCATCTGTTTACAAATCATTGCAGCCTTTCAGTGTATGTAGGCAATCAACTTCTGTAACTACTCACCCACACATCCACCTTGTCTGTGTCTTAACGCCACATTAACGCATATGAACAAACAAGCTGTAAGAATGTGCAACACTAAATCTAACTCTACGTCTGTCAGGTCCTTGATGGAATTTTCTTTATGTTGTTTTAAAGTTGTAAATATGTATTTGGGGACAGTTGTGTTCACGTGTTTAAACCTCTGCTCTGTCTCAGCACTAAAACCAGTCCGTTATGTCCCTCCGGTAGCAGACACATTGTGTCCTTTCCCATCAGGGCAAATATACCGTATGGCTTTAAACAGTTTTTCCGATTGTGTCCAGTCCTTCCACTACCTCTGCAGCCATTCATGTCAGAGTGAGAAAAAGTACCACACGGGTATAGAAGACTTATTTATGTTTTTGTAATTCTAATAAAACTATATTACCTATCACTGTAGCTAAATAAATAAAGTATATATCCAAGTACGTCTTTGCAGTGTGGCTCTGTTTATAATGATACATTGTTTGACTGTTGTTAACTTAGATGTTTTACTATAAGGTAAATGGTGAATGGCCACCAAAGCACTTTACAATGTTGGTTCCCATTCACCCATTCACAAACATACTCACACACTGATGGAGGTGGCTGCCGTGCAAAGTGCTCCCCTGATCCACCGGGAGCAACTTGGGGTTCAGTGTCTTGCCCAAGGACACTTTGACATGTAGCTGGGAGCGGGACAATGTCCGTGGACAACTATAACAATTTGAGGCACATTTAGTGGGATTAAGATAAAGGAAAAGAACAACAGTTTTAAATCTATATATAGTGATTTAATATTAAACATTAAAGGTAAAGGAAATTAAGTTATTTCCAAATGCCAAAAAGTGCTTTATGGATGAAAACAAGCCAGAGACCTGGATCCTAATTGTACTAATTATACACCAATCACAAAATTAACCACCTGGTATTTTGGATCAGCTTCGTCACTTCTGAGTCTAATGAATCTGGCCAATCTACTCAGTTTCAAGTCTGTCAAGATTGTTAGACAGGCAGGCAACCAAACAAATCATGAGGTGTAAACAGAAGCTCAATGATGGCGGTAATAATCCTTCAGCATGTCAGCACAATGAATATTAAAATCTGTTTCTATTAACAGTCAGCACATGTGATCACCTGGATGGGACCAGCAACAGCCATTAAACTCAAAGTGCAACTCCTCCTGCATCAGACTCACTCATAATGAAGCACCAGCCTGTCATTAATTCTGCCCGGTGACCAATCCCAACACACATTTTAAAGATGCAAACCAGATCCCCAGCACCACCCCGGCTCATTCCTCCCTCCCCTCTGTCTCGTTAGTATGCGAGGCTTTGGCGAGGCTGCGGGTGCCGATGATGGCTGGAGACCCTCAGGCAGAGTTTGAAGCTAGATTTTAATGGGGCGGTAGGGGTCAACAGTAGAGGAGCGAACAATAAGCCTCTCCAGTTTTCTGTGATAGGCGTTTCAGTGGGTCGGGGCACCCGGGGGGAGGGGGCAACCTGTTGGGGTTTGAATGCAGAAAAAGCTGACCTTCAAAAAAGTGTCAAAGTCTACTCCCTTTAAAGCTGCAGTTTCTGGTCGACTGCCTTTGAGTCATGGCGTTTGGCAATTAGTCGTCATAATGACGTACAGGGCAGCCACACTTCACTAACGATGCTGTGATAATAGGCTAAATACTGAAGGGACACAGGCAACGCAGATGAGATGTTACTATTCTTTTGCTGTTGTGTTAAGCTGGTAATTGCTGTACATCTACCTGATTCTAATGAGTGAGTTCCATTCTACTACATGCCTTGTTCTACATTCTTCCGCCTTTTATTTTGGTTTTATTCCGACTGGAAGTTTAGGGGCTTAACACATTCCTTTAATTCCTCCCTACACTCACCCTGTAATAGAATTGTTGGGGCCTGTACCAGGAACTTCACAAACACGCAGTATCAGGTCATTTCAGGTAAAGTCTAATCAGCTATTCCGCCCGCTAAAAGAAATCAGCGGAGCATGGTGTTGTTTCAGACAGAAGTCGGACACTGAAGTTGCACTTGCTTTAGGTGATTAGTATCAGCTTTGTCATTCATGCTTCGCAATCACTGGCTAATTCACAGCCATGTGTCACATCAGCGAACTTCTAAAGTCCAATTAGTGTATATTCATGGAGATGTGGAGTGCTGCCTTTTAACCCGATTCTTCTCATTAGAGCTCCGTTCATACATTCATCCATTAGCTGCTGCAGCAAACAGCCACATATTTCTGACTAAAAGGCATCTGGACCTTTCTTCTTCACGGTACATATGGAGCTGTTCCCGACGTCCCAACCGGGGGTGGCTTTGGGGGGGGACAAATAGAGTAATTTTTTTGAAACTGACAATGCAACAGGTTCTGGCAAACCGGCCCAACGAGCAAAGGTGAGTGCAGATGCAAAAGAAGTCTCTCAAACTTTCTCTCTCAAATTAGCGCAACATCATGAGTGCATTTGGAGAGAGAAGACTACCAAGAGCCTGGACCCCAGAACAGAGCTCGTTTGTTTTAATTGTTAGTGACAGTGACAGTTTGGTTCAGACATGTCTGTCGGATCCAATTATTTTAACTGCAGTCAAATACTTATATATTTCTCGACGACTGTCCACAGACAGCTGAAATGAGCTTAGATTAACAACTGGAAGTTGGAAAGAGCTGAATGATTTCTAAACATGTTTTCTAAAATGTCTAAACTGCGTCTTTAACCTGCCCGACAGCAATCCTTTGTTTTGCTGTAAGACAGACTGACATGCTAAAGAATTGAGAATTTACGCCTCGTCAATACATTTTCAGGAGGTGGATGACATCCGCCATGTGCCTATTGTCTGCCTGTAGTAAACCTGAATATGTACTGAAAATATAAAAAAGGAAAATCTGACCTGGAAGAAAGCTGCTCTCCAAGTATCATTTAAAAACCTTGTTATCACACTCCACACAGCGACTGTGCAAACAAAACCAATAAACGGCGGCCCTGAGGCGTTCTGACCCAAATTGGACCTCAAGCCGTCATGCCCAAAAGCTACAAGCTGCTCCGGTGTCTCAACAAGACTCACATTAACCTTTCCTCCGTTATTTTTCTGTGGAGATCTCCCACTTTGAAGTGCTTCCATTTAACCTTCATTTAACTTTTGTGTCATGCACTCCCAGGCGCCCCATTTTGACAGCGGAAGCCTTTAGAAGTCAGAAAGAGCCTCCGGCTATAGATGGCATATCAGCACATCTGTCTGCTCCAGCGCCAGGTTGTGGAGCGAAGAACTGGCTGCTCGCTCTTTTGTGAGTGTTCTGCCATTTACTGACTGGATCTTACTGTAGCTCAGTGTCAGAAAGGCACTTTAAGAAGACGTAACCCTGATCTTACAGGGGCATCATAGTTTACTGGAAGTTCTTCAGACACCAGTATAACACCACCAAACAACCAAAGTGTCTTTGAAAAACATGAGCTGGAGCAAGCATTCCCTCTAATATGTGTCTAATTGGCTTGAAAATTGCAGATCAAAACACACCTTTTTTTTGTTTTTAAATGAATTGAAATTTGCATTAGGGCAGTGGTGGAGTGGTTAGCGCTGCTGCCCCACAGATAGAGCGTTGCAGGTTCCAAAGATGTGTCTTTGTGGCCCTGCGATATACAGTCGATCTGTCCGGGGTGTACCCCGCCTCTCGCCTCTGACAGCTGGGACCGGCTACTGGCCCACCGCGACCCACATAGGATAAGCGGTGACAGATAATGGATCGATGAAATTTGCATTAAGTGCAACAGAGCAGTGAATTAGCTTTCACTAGGTGTTATTCTTCTGGTCAACTAGCAAATAAAATCCAGTATTTACTCTTATTATATTCAATTTTGCATCCGCTAACTTCTGGAAATATTTGCTGCTTTCTGTAACAACTAATTTGCTAATTTGGTCTGTTGTTTCACTCTGGGCTGAGGCTGGTGGCCGAACCAGACGGAGTTGATTTGTGCTGTATTATTTCTACTACAGCCCTTGTTTTTCTAATATTATGGAGAGCTGTCAGCTACTTACAGGCACCAACGTAGCCACTATAGGCTCATTATTTCCATTTTTTCTAACCCTTTAAATTAGACGAAGGTGAAAAGAAGAGAGCCTATTTAGCTCCCAACCAGACTTAAATCCTTAAATACCAATTGGTCCAGCTTGGCTTGAAAATGATAATGATAAGAATGAGATAAGGCATTAATGCTGTGGCCTCTAAAGCCAAAACAATAAGCTGCAAGAAGCTAAAACAGGTAAAAATTCTCGGGGTTTATTACTGTTACTCATTCACATGTTACCTTATAAAACCTCAGTAAAAAGACAGTTTTGAAATCAAACTTAGCCCAGTTAAAAATATCTATTTTGGACTATTTGTAGTGTTAAGGATATTAAAAACTTTTTATTTTAATGCTTATCTTAATGTGGAGAGGTGCTCGAACAGCACTAGGAGCAGTGTGTAGATATTCGCTTTGAGGATCATCTCTCCAACTAATCAGAGAAGTTCAAGTCAACAAAGAGTAGCATTGTCCCATATTCACTTAGATCAGTGGTTCTCAAACTTGGATCTACAAGTCGCTTGCAGATTACCTGTGTCAGGTGTGTTCAGTCAATTAGGAGTTGGAACATACTATGAGAATGAGATAGGGGAAGACAAAGTGATTTGGTATCGTCCAGCTTCTGATTGGTTGAATACAAGCAGGGCAGAACTACTTGAGGAGCAGGGTTGACATCCACTGATCTGAATAATACACTGTTGTCATGTTATTAGGAACACCAAGCTAACTCGGATGCAGTCTACAGTCCTGTCATAAATCCTCAATCACGAAGGTTACAGTGTCGTTGAAACTGTCGTAGAGTGGTGTCGATTCAGCTGTGTGATCAAATAAATTGTGACGCCCTTGAATTTTATTATGTTCCACAAGCAGGTGTTGACATCTCCCTGTATAATGCAGTACAGTTCAACAGCAGCACAATCTACAGGCAGTGTAACACTGTGAGTCACTGCAGGTGACAGACCCCGTCTCTGCATAATGTGGCTGGAGAGAATCAGCTGGGTTTTTCACACAGACTCCAGATTTCCCATCTAATTGCAGTCTTCATTGCTCTATAATAGACATATTAGCTTACAATGTCCTCATTTGGTGAGCTTTGATTTTTGGGCTACACAACGACAACTAGTGTGTGCAGCATCGTGGGGAGAACAATGAGTCTGGAAGGAAAATCATTTTTGAGCATCTGAGCTTGTGACAGGGTTTCTCAGGCTTTGGGAGAGAGAAAGTCAGACAGTAAAGATCTGCCCCGCTGCTTTGATCTGGCCTGCCTCTCCGTTTAATGTCTGATGAGCACTTAGAGAAGCACCGGGAACGTGAAGCTTTCTCTCCGTCTTTAACCTGAGGGGCTCTTAATATTGAGCCCAGATGGAAAAATGCGGCATCTTAGCTGCTTAAGAGCCAGGTAATACGGAAACTGTCCTGCTGATCAACATCTGAGGCAAGTTATTCTTTGCAAAAGCAGCTGCAGCTCAATAAGTGCGAGACGTGGCTGATTCTGTATATTCAGAATTTTTCATGACTTCATACAACATTTGCAAGCACAAAGCTACAGCCTGAACATAGAGGGCACTCTTAGCTTGGTTTTCTCTGCAGTCCCATCATGTAAACGCACTGGCAAGTTATTTATAGAGGCTGCTTTCAAAGGAGGAGAAAGCAAGTTTTACTTTTGTGTGAGATAAAAAGAAAAGATTTGTGACCTTTTGTTTAAAAAGATTTGTGACTTTACAGATTGCATTCACATTCCGTGATCGCTATAATTCAGGAAAAGACAATGGTCCAATGCTAAAAGCTAAATGGGATAACAAAAATGTCTGACAGGGTCCCCGCTGAAGCGACTGCAGTGGTTTTAAAAGCGAACATCCACCCTTCAGAATGATTCTCATTTGTTGTAAACGAACAGCCTCCAAAATGTGCTGTCGTCACACACAGGCTCTCTCTGGCTTTATTGACAGTGAGTGGGAGACCATATTTGTGTTCTCCTGATAGTGCTGAGGGGGAATTGTCTGGTTTATGGGCAAGATATTGTGCTGCAGAACTGTCAGTCTGTCAAATAAGCCTATAGCGTAAAAGCTCCAAAACAAGCAAATAAACTCCTTTTGAATCAACAATCATCAGCCTTTTCTCACTGTCTGGAGCAGCACTTACAGTCATTGATTAGAATCTTTATCAAGTTTATCTGGTTTATTAAAATAAGAAAAAGACAGCTGCCCAGCGCCTGATAAAATTTCCACATTTGGTTTTAGATATCAGCACAAAACGGCAAACAAACCAGGCCAGGCAGGAAGACTGGCAGCTCCTACCAGTGAAATGCCAAAAATGATATCTCTATAAAAATATCTTTCCCTGGCAGTGTGTCGTCCCCGATGTGTGTTGTTTTTCTGCTTCACAGGGAAATGATGAAGTTGAATAGCTAACAAACAGACTTTACATTAGAATCTGACAAAGTTTTCTGACACTCAGTGGTTTGAGAAATTATGAGCACTAATGAGTTTGATCTCTGCTAATTATGCAGAAACAAGTAAATTTATTTTCATTACGCTGTGATCAGATGAAATGTTTTTCATTTTCACTTTCTTTATCAGAGTCAGTGTTCAGGTACTTTTACTCAACTATACTTCCCAGGCTTACTGCACTTTTATTTTTTTTTTCATTCATACTTCATCCATACTTTCATGTGATTTACAATCATTAGCTAATAAAATGTGATATCATAGATCAAACTGCCAATAATATTCAGATGATCCAGCCTCATAATAACAACACTGATAAGTATCATTCTACCTAGTAATAACTATATGATACTTTATTTAGTTAGTTAGTTAGTTATTGTGTTTTGGAACATATTGCCAGAAATCTTTTTTTCAAAGTTATGTACTCTGTTTAACTTATACAATGACGTTTTTGCTCACACTGGGGTTGCATAAATTCTACTACATATCATCTTATAGACATCCGGGGGCAGCAGTGGCTCAGTTGGTGGAGTGGCCGCAAACCGAGAGCGTTCCATAATGATCCACTGTGGCGACCCTGAACTTAAGGGATAAGCTGAAAGTGCAAAATAACTAACTAAATAAATAAATAGGCCTAGACATTCAGCTGGCATGGAGAAAATTTCATTTGTAATCATGTCTCGATCCATCTAATGAACACAAGTCTTATACTTGCTCAAATTTGTTACTCCTTTTTTGTTTTTTAACCAATTCCTCAGAGAACTGTCTGGCTCCAACATATAATCTCTAGACTGTGTGTGCTTGTGCTGCTTGATGTAGGACTGATAGGATATACAGCATTTTTTTTTTTTAAAAAGCTGTAAAGCTGAACACAGCCAACTGCTGCTGCAGGAAAAGCTCATGCAGAGAACAGTGAGAGTATTTTAAAACATTAAAGCAGCAAATCAGATAACCGAAACAATAAGCCGAAAGCCAACAAAACAGCTTGAGGTTAAAATAGCTTAAGGCACCTGAAGATTTGGATGATAATCAGTTTATCACATTATAATACAAAAAAAATCTGTACACGTTCTAAATACTTCCAACAAATATTCTAACTTGTAACCTCCTAATAATAAAATAAGTAGAAGGTTGTTTTAATTTGATTGGTTCGCCTTCGGCTTAAACTGTTGACTTAACTTGAATTTATTTGCAGTAGTTGCAGGGCAACAGGCAAAATGTCAACCGGATAAATAAGTCAGAGAGATGTGACAAGGGGACTTGCTGACAATATAATAAAACAATCATAATATAGAAGGAGACAGTAAAGTAGGACAGGCAGAAAGAACTGTAGAGAGCAAACAGCATAACAAATAAGACCAGAAACAACAAAGGATGCCAAGAACACATCATTAAGTATAAAGCTAAAGTTTCTGCTGACATCAAAACATCAGAAAGTAAAACACATTCGGCAGTTTTGGCAGCAGAAATCAACTGTCAAACCTTTTTTTAAATTATTTTATTTGGCCCTTGCTTAGATGGGTTGGAAAAGGACAGGGATTGCAGAAAAATCACAAATGGGGCAAGAAAATAAAATCAGTAAATAAGTAATAAAATAAGTCTCGCAGGAATTTAGATGTCCCCATTTTTGTGCCAGTCCACTGTTTCACCTTGTGATCCATTCAGACTGCAGAGGTTGACTGGTTGCAGTAGCATTGCTCTGCTTCTTCAAAATCCTCCACCCCATCCCTGAAATTAATTTTAGACTATTTTGTAAAAGACACACAATTGGGAGATAAATCATAGATGAGATGGAGGTTTTTTAAAAAAAAAAAAATACCCCGCCTTACACACACACACACACACACACACACACACACACACACACACACGAAGAAGGTGGGTACAAACAAACAAACACAATAGATGACACAGACTTTGGTCTGTGTTTCACACACTGATGTCATTAATCATGTCCTTCAACTCAGTGCTGCAGAGATTATTTGCTCAGCTGCCAAAGTTGGGCAAAAAGTAGGGCACCAGTTTTGGTATTTAATTACAATCAAACTGCTGACGGCCAGACTAATATGCTGCACAGCGTTTTCTCCGACGCTTCTCATGCTTGTCTCTATCTCCCCAGCAGCCCAGCAAAAACACCTTGCAATGTCTTTTTCTGCTATAATTTATTACTCAACTGTTTTGGGCAACCATGAAAACACAGTGTGATCCAGCAAAGCCTTGGCTCCGAATGTGCCATGTGTACATAATTATTTGAGATATACAAGTGTATTAATACTGAAGTAAGTGCAGTATCTGATCTGTCTTCTATGTAGAGTAATTATAGTTGTCCACCCTGCAGAAGTGTCACTACAGGAATGTCAGATCCACGGGAAGAGTTCACTTCAGGCTCAAGTGCCAGCACGTCTCCAGCCCTTTTCATATCACTTCTCTCCACCTCTCAGCTTGATAAAACCCCATCCACTTTGACTTAACGTCACTTCACATCATCATATAGTGATTCCTGACCTTACAGGAACTCAAGATCATTTCTTTTACTGATGGTTCCAATGTGTCTTCCTGAAATGCAAAGACAGGTTTAAGCATTACATGCGGATGGTATTTTATCTCTTTATTTATTTATTTTGATGAGCAGGCTGCGCTCTGACTTTTCACACTATATGCAGCTATACTTAGGCATGTCCTGTCTGCAGGGCAAGGTTATCCAGAATTCATACAGCAGCAGGTTGCATCTTTCATGCCATGGCATGAGGTAAAAAGGTCACCTGTCTGGGTTCCCTGTCAAAGGATACAGGCTGCAAACACAGGCTCACTGTTGCTCTGTGAAGTGAAACTGCACAGATACGAACAGGTTGTAAATCGTCGCTGTGTGGCTTTTCTCTTTTGGTGCAATCTAGCTGGCATGAACTTCTAATAATTAACTATATTTTTTAGTCTCATTCAACTGCACAATATATTCCCTGCTTGAAAGTTCCCAGAAATGTCTAGTCCTAAAAATTCTTAGGAAAATATGTAAAAAAGCGCTTGGAAAAACGAACATCTTGTTCTTTAACAGCCATTCAGACTAACAAGGTGCAGCCATGCTACCAGCACTGTGAGGCTGTGTTTCTCAGGAGAATGACAATGCTAACATGTTGTTGTTGAGTAAGTATCATGTTCATACCATTTGCTCATTAGTGATAAGCAGCTGAGACTGATGGGACTGTAGCTGCTGCATTTATTCAGAAACCCACTGGTTGTCAAAGTTTGACGTGTGACTTTATGCTGAGGCCGAGTGATTCTTGTTTATTGGGACGAGCGGTTTCATCGAACAAGCTTCTCAAAGTATGGCTAAACGCACAGAACCCGTTTCTGAAAGTATGGCTGAACCCATAGGACTCTTTCAGAAACCGTGTGCCTCCACAGCTACACACTGAACCTTTCACTTCTACCACTACGTTGTAGTCAGTTGCTTTGCTCCAGTTACCGTCCGTCTTGTTGTCCATGTCTGTTCCTTTCAATGGCTGAGCTGAACTGAATTCCCTTGAACTCTCTTGAACTCTCTCGATCAGTACGTATGTCTCCTAATCTAATTCACCTAACAATCCACTACACAAACAAAAAACTGAGGAAATCATGGTTGGCTCATACAATAATCTAATATAATTAAACAAAAATATGATCTGACCCCTAAAGCTGTTTCATTTAACAAGATTTTTTTGTTGTTGTTCTTAGGCAAGAATACTGACAGAGGGTCTTTCTGCAAAAAGTAAGATGTGACATTCCTATTTCTTCCTGCACTTCCGGCACTGGCACTGGACAAATCACGAGGTTCTACGTTAACATAATTTGACAAACTGGATTGGACTGGGTGTCCAGTAAGCCCAGTACAGCGTGTGTTCCTTCCCCAGAGTGGAGAGGAACAGAAAAGTTAAGACTTTATAACACAGATCTTTTGGAAAGATGACATCAAGGACAAATATTGGCAGGGGACTTGTCTTAAGAGCATTGATCCACTTACTGTGTCAGAAACACTTTCAGAACACCCCTTCACTGATCATCTACACCTAATTGGCAGAAGCCACCCACTGTAATGGACGCCAATCTGCTCATTATATGTTTTCACTAAATTACATCACAGAGACTTTTGATGCTGCTGCTTGGTTTCTTATAGCAAAGCAGGAGCAGTTTCACAAGGTCAGGGAGCACCACTGACTTCCTCTCTTCAAGTTTACTGTCTGGGAAGAAGACCAACTCTTTCCTTGAACCTCTTTGTCTTTTATGGATCTGATGTGCTCTTTCTCGCCCATTAGCTTGGCTGATGGAAACATGTCCTCCCTGCAGACCAGGTCACACTGTTCTGCACACAGAGGCCAAATATGGTTTTCAATGCAGGTGGGAAATTTAAAAACTGCACTCTTTAGTCTTTAGCACCACCAACACAAGGTAGAAATATATAAAGACTGTGGACATAAATACTGTGAACATATTAAATGTTAATATAGTTTGTGTTAATTGCTCATATTTTTATTTAATTATATTTCCAACAATCCCTATACAGACACCACCACCATAGAAAAATGCCTCTGTTCCACCTCTATTGTTGTCTAAAAACTAATAAAAACACCTGTCACACACTGATCCAATGGGTGATGTTTCTTTCCCAAACTCTACTCCGAAAGTTATGATTAAAGGTTTTTGTTTTTTTTTTAAAAAAAAAAGCTATATTTTCTAAAATTATCTGAACCTCCATAGTTGTTTTTTGCAATCACAACTTTTGGAATGAAGAAACACTTCACTCGTTGAAGCCGTGTGTGACGCCGAGTCACACACATGTCTAATTAGCAGAGGCAGTTAACTGGTTTAATGTCTTCACGGGTAAAATGACTGACGCTATGCTTTAAAGGGACAACAAATGTGTTTACAGTCCTGCTTGTAAAAGAGAAACATACATCAGAGTCAAAACAGTAAAGACCAGTTGTGTAACTGCTCATTTAGGTGTAAAGTAGTTGTGGCATTGTTTGCTGTAATCTTTCTTTTTTTTTTGTCTTTTCTAAAAAGCATTTGTCCAAAGGAGGCTCCTTCCCTCTTCATTTGAATCTAAACACCCACGGCATTTCTGGGCATGATGCAACTGAAAATAACATTCTGCCATAAAAACGGTTTACCTTTAATAAGACATGCATGCAGCTCCTGTTCCTGTATCCTTTGGTATATTCCCAGTATGTCACAGAAAGTTTTCCCTTCCTGCTAAATGTTACTGAATGCTACACATTCTGGTTACATACTGTACATACAGTACATGGAGCTTTACCATGTACCATGAGCTTGATTTGTTTAGGTACAAACATCATGGTTTGAGGTTTTAATATCTGTTGACAAAACGTTTTCTGTTGGCATGTTAACTGACATCTAATAGCTCCTAGGTTTCCTGTTGTTACAGCTCACAATAGAGACTGACACTGTTGTTTTTATTAAAAAATTATGTAACAATGGATACAGTTTGGTAGCTATGTGCCATGGGTTACTGTGCTTTGTCATTTTGTCAAATTGTGGGTTGTTTAATTAAAAGATATTAAGCATATGTAGGGTTGGTGGGAGAGGCAGTATCGGCATTGGCCCCACAGCAGCTGGAATATGTTTCACTATACTGAGTCCAGTGGGTCCAGTAGAAATATTTGTGTATTCAAAGGCGATTAACTAATGCAATAAAATCAAAGGATTGAAAGAAACAGATCTAAACTCCTTTTATATTTGCTTTTTGTGATATTCATCTTTAATCATGTGACAATGTGACATCAGTTAGTAAAGCGTTGAGCTCATTTGTGAGCAGAGGAGGTAATACTCCGGAGAATTCACCAGGAGTGAGCGGGCGTGTTGATGACGTCCATGTCCAAATACAGATACGCTCACTGGGAGCCACTAAGTTGGGGTTCAGTGTCTTGCTCAAGGACACTTCAACACGTAGCCGGAGGAGAGTCGGGGACTGAACCAACAACTGCGAGATTGGTGGACAACCGCTCTAACTTCCTGCTCCACAGTCGTGTTAATTGCTTTTTTACTGATCATCTTTATAAAATCTAACTAGATAAGCTACACAAAGGCATAAATGCAATATTTCCATCATATTTTTCTCCATTGGTTTTCATGCTTTAACGTTTTTTTAGGAGCCCATTTTTAATCATTTTATCTCATTGCTCCCTCCTCTGCAGTGGTTTGAAGAAGACTGGGTGATTATTGCATTATTGCTGTTACCGAGCCCAGAGAGGAACATGTTCACTGTTAATAAGCTGCTGCCGTTTAGCACACACAGAATTCCTGTGCTGTTTGATTCATATTCCTCTGGATGCAGCTCTCCAAACACTCTTGTTTATGGCCACTGTAGACTGTTCCAACCTAGTTGCTGCACAATTCTCAAAAAAGTGTGACTCAACGCATTAAAGTTCAAATGAGAAGATGCCTCCATTGTAACCGGTGTATTTACACTGTCCTGACTGCATCGCTGCAGTGACAGTGAGGTAAATACAGTGTGACCAGAGACCATAGCAGGGATCCTTGTTAGTGCTGTAGCCTGCGGACGTGAGGCAAACTCAAAGGACAGGCAACACAGAAGGTGAAAGCAGAAAAAGAAGACGTTAAATATATGCTGTTTGAAAGCCGTCTCTCCCCTCCCCGTGAATGAGTCTCCTTTTGTTGTGGCAGAACTCGACGTGTCCATGGGCCAGAATAACATTACACTACAAACAGGTTCCCTAAAGCGAGTCAAAGCTGAGGTCTCACTATTCCTCAGAAAATCTTTTCTCTGCTCTAAAAGGATTTAGCTCTGTATGTAACATGGAAACATCCATTCCTTACTCGTTATCTGCCAATTTCCATCTCACTGAAAGACACGCACTCAGATAGGAGTCAGCTCTATCTTCCCAAGCCCTGTTCTCTATGACAAACACTATATTTATGTAGAACAGCTATGCTCTTATTATAGCTCATGAATAATTTAGGAACAATTTTAGGGGGAAACTTGCTTTGTTTCCAACACACAACTGTAGTGGTGCAGCTGTGCAATAAATCATCTCTCAGAGCTGATTCATGCTAATGTTATGCTGGTGTTGACAAGATTTGTGTCTGGACAAACTAAACAGGCGCCTGCACTTTAAGTCTAAGTGTGTGTATGTGTATATATATATATATATATATATATATACACACATATATATATTCAGATAGAAGAAGTGGCTGATATCGAAAAATCCTACCAGTGGCTGGACAAACTGGACTTAGGAAGAAATAAGACTGTTCACATTTTTATTCTAACTCGGTTTTCATTAGGTCTGGTCCACCGTCATATGTCGTTTTCGAGTTCCTTTATCACTGATCCCAGCTCCTGTGTTCATATTCTGTTATTTTAGTTTCTTATTTAATTCCCCCGATTTATGTACTGGGCTTGTGTTTTGTATTTACTGCTATTCAGCCCAGTCTGTTAATTTGTTATTCCTCCCTTGTTGTTCCGTTTAAAATAAAATGACTTGTGTTTCACATCCCTCTCACTGTGTTGCTTTTGGGTCCATATACAAAACCATGACAGTATCAGCTTTAAAGGTGACTATGGTTCATTACATATTTACTTCCGAAGCTCTGACCAGCACTTCTGTTGATGATGACAAAAATCTTGTCACTAAAGTAACTGTTGGGATATGTGAAGGATGAAACATTCCTGAAAACCAAAGGGCACAAGAGCGGAAACCGTGAGCATTTAGGTTCCGAGCAGTTTAGCCAGATCAGCTACTAGAGATTAAACTGAGAAATGGAGGGCACCAGTAATGTCACCGAGCATCTGTCAGTTCACAGGATAGCCATTATTACACCTACCCCTGAGGCAGGGCGTGATGTTTACATCCAGCATCTCCACAACATGCAGTAAATTATTGGCTTACTGTGGTGCAGCTTCAACAGACAAAAACAGGCCAGTCCCCTCCAACTTAAATGCCTCACAGTCCAGAATCAAATTCATGAGAATTTGGCTCCAGTAACACCAACAGATCTAAATTGTGTGTCCTATTAAGAAGCTGAACGTCAGATTCTATCCATACATACATACATACATACATACATACATACATACATACAGCTGTTTTGGCCCTTTGTATTTACCATTACCCACTTACATTCTTACTGCTTCCTCTAGCTGCTTTTACAGTGCTTTGAAATTATGTTACAAGGCCCAAATTGCAGAGAAAGTGACGAGTTTGAATCATTGTTTCTGTGGCAATGTCCCTTCCAATTTCCATGATTCATCTATGCAACCAGGATGATTTTAGAGCTTCACAATTAGTTGGGACAAGATGCTTTTCAGTGTGGCGGCACCTCTTTGTCATTTCTAATAGCTTTATCCTGACACAGTGCTCTTTCTGCTTTGTTGCTGCAGGGTTTCTGGTGTTTATGAAATATTGTTGAACAGTAAACGTAACGGATGAAATGCAAAGATTATAACTGAACATGTCTCACACACAGCTACTGTATAGTACAGACCTGTACACAGAGACACAGACAGACACACACACACACACACACACACAGCATTTAATAACATTACCCCTGGCAGAACTTTATTTTGTATTTAGCATTGTCTGCTCCGGTCTACATTTTTCATGCAGTAGTAGCGGCATCGCTACTGTTTTCCTGCACTGATCGCTAAACCAGACCCCAGTCAATGCAGCGAAACGGCTGCTGCAACATGAAAAGAATCTCTCTTAATTAAAAGATTCAATTCAAAAACCATGAAAATTGATTTTCTGCAAAAGGCCTGCACAGCAATCAGATAAACAAGGTATCGTCATGTAATCATAGTAATTAGTTTAGTTCTGTTGTAATAAAATTCTACCTCCTCAGGGGAAATAATTCAAGCGTAAATTTCTGCTGTTGTGTTTTATTTAATTGCCCGAACTTGTATATGTTGCAGACTAATAATTTTATCTATGAAGCAGTTACACATATGCGGCGACATTAGTGAAACAGGTATAAAGAGGAGCATGGAGCTGTGTTGCAGGAAGCAGTTATGCCCTTGACAAGCTTTAGGTGACAGATTTCCTCACAACTGGAACAGGACACTGGGGGGCAACACTATCACGGGGTGGCTGAACCGTTGTGAAATGAAGTGGCATGAAACGCATATATTACCATGTGGGTACTGTCAACACACCAAGTCACGAGGAATAGGGCCAAAAAGTGTTACGTTTGATATGTAATGTTCTCTGCATTTATCCATGTTGTAGAACAAAACGCTGATTCAGCAGTTCCATCTGCCGGGGTCCAACCTTAAACTTTGTCCTGAAGTGGTTTCAAAGTACAAATCCATACACGCAGTGCCAGCAGGTTATTGCGACCAACAGCAAAATAGTGTAGTTAGACGCCTCCAGTGACATGAGAAAGGAAAAGGAAGATTACAAAACATGTAGAAACAGAAAGTCTGCTTGGAGACTCACATTTCCTGTGATGGCCTTATTATTTTGGATTCTCCATCTGCTTCTCTGCTACCTGCCTGTTGCCCTGCTATGACCACCAGGTTGCCCCTCACTCCCATACACAGTATATCATACAGCTATAGACTGTACCTTCCTCTGCTCTTCTGCACAGTTCAGCCCTTAAACCTGGCAGCCTCCTCAGCCCTTTGGCAGATTGTTGTGCACCTTTCTAACCAGTCTAATTACCTGTAGAGGGTTGTTTTCTGTTTTTCTTTTTAAAATAAAATTTTATTTTATCACCCTGGAGACACTATTTACATTTGCAAATCCGGCCTAGTGAGGACCTCTGTTTGAACTCTGTTTTGTCTGCAGCTCTACCTGCCTGATCAGTTTGCTTTCGACTCCCAAGTTTATCAAACTTCTAATAAAGTGCTTTTGCTTTTCTGCCAACCAGTCTGCCTCTGTGTCCTGCAATTCGGTCCTGTGTTTATCGTCCCAGAGTTTAAAGGAGCCATGCTCGCGAATGCTGAACTGCAGAATTAAAAATCATGACGTGAAAACCTTTGTAAAGCAGAAGGCAATGAATTGAAGACATCTTTGAATAAACTGTGTGAACATAGTTTCCCCTCTGAGCTACAGAAGCTGACATGTTGACTGTTAAGTTTATTAGCTTGAGTAGCTTCAACACCCTCAGTTGTTCAGTTCTTTTGACTGAACAAAATAATCACGATTATCTTATTCATTTATAATTACATTTATTATTTATTATTTGATAATCTTGCACAGTTGTGGTATTTGTTACTTTCTCTATTGCATGCTCTGCCTACCTCTGTCTGCTTTGGCACCATCCCCCCTGACCACACCCCTCATTACCTGCACTTTATTAATTTTTTTATGTAAAGAAATTAGTTTAACTTAAAGTCTGGAAGCTATTTTTATTTTGGCTTTTTGTCACTGCCCCTCTCTGTGGCCCCCCGAGCCTATTGTTACCAAGCTACCAGTCGGCACCTATTTGTGTCAACAGGAGATTTTCTCTATATGGTCCGACTGTCGTATAGCTTACGACAAAACTGCCGTGGTTTATCGTGTAGTGGTAAAGGTTGAGGCAAATCTGCAGAAATTCAAAAGTCAAGACAACATATCTGATTGGTATTAGATTATGACCTTTTAAATTTCCCTTCATATAGTTTAGTCACGGTTGTTATTGTGTTGTTCCTTTTCCTAAGAATTTCCCAAGTATTTTCTTTACTAAACTGTCAGCTGATATTTGACTGAAATCTTACAAAGATCCTATCAGTATTTCACTGCATGATGGACAGTGGCAAGGTCACAGACTTCTCCTGGTAACTAAATCTGGTTTGCTCCTAAGTGTAGAAAGACCAGCGTTCAGCTCGTCCATTAATGTTGCTGCGTCTCGTAATCTGATCGAGCCACAACTTAACATGTCAAGACGGATCGACATCTCACTCATTCTGGTGCTGCCGCATTCGCTGCAATGTGCAGGTAGCTCTGACACAGGAGGGTGAGAAGCTAATGGGAAGAAATGAGGCCTGTGTTCTTTCATTCTGATTCCTATTGGTTTGTGTGGCTCGTGTTTTGGTTGGGCTCCATGTCTTTTGATGTGAGTTGCTCTATTAGAATTTTGCTCATCCAGTCTGTTGTCTGGGTGTTTGTCTTCTGTGTAGCTGCTCTTAGAAAATGTTTTTGAAGAAAAGGCTATTGGTTTGATGGAGTGAGTGGTCAAGAAAGCTAAACTAAAACAAAATAACACCTTAAATCCCTATTGATGACTAAAAAGCTACTTTCAGCTTCAAGGGTTTGTTGGTAATAAACTGTTTGGCTGTTTGGCCTGAAGGAAACTAACTCAGGCCTCAAGTCCAACTAACAAATCTGTTCAGTTCACTATTAACCCCCACAAGTCAATTCAACCTGACTTCTGAACACAGCAGATCCTTGCGGCGGCTCAGTAAGGACAATTTCATGAATTTCATGATGCTTCAGTTTCATGGAAACTCTTTTAGTTTAAAGGACCAATCTCACAGTGAAGCACCGTTCTCACGAAACTGATTTTCTGAGTGACGAAGTGCTAAGATGTGTTTTGGGGAAATTCACATCCACATTGTTCATTTTCTCTTAACCTTGGTGGAACTCACCACTGTGACCACTTCAATTGCATCACACACTCATATGAGGACAGTTACATCTGTCATGTGTAGGTGGCCACTGAAAGCTGATCAATCAAATGCATATATTAAAAAAAAAAACGCTTAGGGTAAAAGGACAAACACAACTTCTTACCTTTCAGTGAAATTTGCTATTTTTTCCAAATAGCTCAAATTGTGAATTGTGTAAGTCCAGAAACATAAAAATTTTTTGCTGAGGTAGGTGGAGTCTACTTCTCTGGGAGTGCGAGTTATTTAAACATGTCCCGTAGCAACATAACCTCACCTGAGTTAAAACTCATTAATACATGAGCAAACGTTGACTCTCACGCTGTATGTCGTTGTCTGACAGCATTTCTCAGGAGCTGTGGTATCATGCACTGCACTATCCCCTTTGTTAACTGTTGTTGCTTTTTTGGACCCTCACCAGCCCCCTGTATCGTCATTCACTGGGTCTGTTTTCCCCTTACCTCCCCTACAAGTTATTAAAAGTGCACCTTGGAAAAAAAAATGGAATAAACACTGGAGCCCCTTGACTTGGACCCACTCTATAGGGCACTCCAGGGACCCGGTGCAGCGGGTCTAAGAAACTAGAGGGTTGAGGCTTTTCAAGGAGCTCCACGTCCAAGGTGATGGGTTCTCCAGGGCATGTAAAGCTAATGTGCTGTGGCCTGCGATCCCAGAGGAAACCTTGTTTGTGTCCAAAGACCGTCTTCAGCTGCCCTCTTACACGCATGGATTATGACACGATGGGTGTAGGTCATCATTTTGTGTCTCTGTGAGATAATTGTGCATCCCGTTGAGGTGGTGTTCTGTCTCTTTGTGGTTGTTTTATGTCTGTTTGGGGTCATTTGTAACTCTTTGTAAATGTTTTATGGTTCTCCGTTGATGCATATTTTATGGTTCTGCATCCTGTTGTGATTGTTTTATGTCTCATATTAGTGATTTTGTGTGTGTTTGTGGTCCCCGTGCCTTAGAACAAAAGATGATGATTCTTAAGACAGTTATTCCAATCGAAAGTGTCTTTTCTGTGAAAAAAAAAAAAACATCTGGGGGTTTCTGGTGTTAAAGATTTAAACCCATGAAAAACCTGCAGTTCATGTTCCTGCTAATTACAATCCAATTTCGAAAGGCTCCTACACAGAATAAACAAAAAGCTCCAGGATGTAGCCTGGGTCGCTGTGTTGTTGGTCAGAGTGTGGAAAAACGGATTTATTGATATGAAAATGCCAGTGATTATTATCACATTCTCACTGTGATATTACTTGTAATATTAAAGAGGAAGACGTCCTTTCCTGCGCTATGGCTGGAGAACGAGAACCGCGTTGCCGAGTAATCTGCCTCTCCCTGTATCTGCTGCCCACTTCAGACGATAACCTCTGTTTGTTGTAGGCGGGGGGGGACGTGGGGGTGGGGGGTTAGATCTTCATTATCTCCGTGTCACATTAAAGCTCATACACTGGAGCCTTTCCTCTGCCCCTGGGGTGACCTGGGATGCGTAGCTGCAGATATATGAACTCACACAGACACAGAGGCAAGAGCACACACATATACGTAACCACCCTTAAACACTCTCACAACCACCCAGCTGTAAATACACACTATCAATGATGTGAACTCATATACGCAAAATAAATATGCACACACTCACGCAAACACAAGTGACACATGCTCAAGTTGTTACCTGTCCTATTTGTCCTCTCTCACTTTTCACATACGATGTGATTGCTCTTTTTGTCACACGCACACACATACACAATGCCACAAAAGCACAGCACCACTGTCTGACAAGATACATGATGAACGCATCCACAGTGATTTATGATAACTCACTTCAGAGCGACGGTATTGCAGAGGAGGAAATTGAACAAACAGGCCATGTTATCTGTCACCAGATGACCCAGTTCAAGTTCAAGAAGCTGCCTGTCAAGTACAATTGACTGCACAACTGATATATTAGACCTTAATGGCAGCAAAAAAAAGAAGCTCTTAACGATTGCCTTTGCTGGGCATGTGAAGGTCCCATCGAGGGGTGGATTGCAAAAAGGAAACAAATGATTTCCTGAAGCAGCATCTTCCTTCCAAAAAAAAAAAAAGAAAAGAAAAAAGAAAAGAAAAAAAAGCGATGCTAGATGCTAGAATGGCACTTTGAAGGGAGCGGCTTAATAGTGAGGTCTAATAGTGAGGTGGATTAAAGTGAGTCTCAAGATGAGACAAATAGATGGGAAGTGGTTGAAATCACACAAATTTACACAAATATTGTTCTCTTTAGCATTAAAGGGATGAGCATGGAACTTAGTAGAAATTAGTAATAAAAATAGGCACAGGGTAATAAATATTTGGATCTTAAATTTCACAATCATAAGATGTATTTGTGTGGGGCACCACGGTGGCATGGTGGAGCAGAGTGGATTTTGCTCCAAGATATGCAACACACTTGTCATGGACAATTTCTCATGTGCTGAGAATAAGGGGCCAGCTGAAGATGACAGTAACAAAGCAAAACACAATGCATCAGTGTTATCGAGATGCCTGTGAAGCATATGTTGCAGCATATGGTCCAGGGAGGATTGACTCACCGTCAGACAGTTTATTTCAGTATAAAAAGTTTGGAAAACTTTTTATCAATGTGCACACGGCTACTTTTGGAAAAACACATTAACCTTTTCGCAGAGGAACTGAAGTAAAGCTGAGAGTGTGAAGAGGCAAAGGTAAAGGTGCATCCCTGACGAGTTTTTAAAAAATCCTTTTTGTCACGGTGAACCTTATCATACACAGGAATATCCACAGTGTGGGAATCGACAGTAGCCTTCAGTTGCAGGGAAGGTAAAATTTCAATCAATCGAGATGGCAGGTGCTCCCCAGTGGTCAGTTCCCAGTTTCATTAGAGGAGCAGCGGTAAAGCTTCAGTCACTGACCAAGTTGGGTGTGATCTGGATCACATACCACTGAAAGATCTGCTGTTTAGCTCACAGAACATTGTTTCCACTGTCACTTCGAATGCTGCTTAGTGCAGTTTTACAGTCCCATTTCCTAATGTTATGTCCAGATTTTGTGCAAACCACTAAGTAATTAGATAGAATGACAAAAAGAAAAAACAACATGGCTGAACTGAAGCTCATTTATGATCTTGAAACAACAGCTTGACCAATTAATGTTGACTTATTTAGGAAAAGGCAGGATCCATTAGAAAACAGGACTTTCAGTGCATTTTGGTTTTGGAGCAGCGCAGACTACAGTTAGCTCCATAATATAATTAATGGAACCTGCTGTTCCAATAAATGGCACAGGTACAGCATGTTTTCAACTGTGTTTCAAAAGGCAAAGTCAACCAATGAGTCCACTTCCAACTCTAGTCCTTTATTTAAAAACAAAAACAATATATTTGTATGTCCTCCTTAATCCTTAATAGGAATTATGATGTTTTTCCACTTGCACCTCACTTGTGTAATCGTGCTTCAGAGTCGAAACATAATGTCAAGCTATTATTAAGACAAAAGCCCATAATTAATAATAACAGCACTGGCATTAGTGATAAAAACTCTTAAAGCTGCAACTTCATGGTAATCAAGCCATTTGTGGATGTGTGAACATGGGAGTCAACAAGGCCACATTTCTACCCTTTCTGACAGGATAAAAATAAAGACACAGCATTAGGCCCGTTTTTCATATAGAGCTTTGCAAAGGCGAATCAGTAATACGCTTAAAATGAGGACTGTCGTCTCTTATCTTGTCTGCTGCTCATTATTCTGTAAGCATTTAAGAAAACACACACATAAGAATAATGCTGGTGTCTGTCAGCGATGTGGGGAACACATGCTATAGGCAAATGATATCCCACTTACATTGTTTTACTGTAACACTGCTATTATTGCAGTCATTAGTCTAAATTATTGACTCATAACGCAACGTTTCTGCGCGGCCATAGCTGGGTTTGGGGTTTAATTTATATGTAAATGCATTTGTACCCTGTGTATTATTTGTCAGCACATCATTTGCCGAAATGAGGTGTGGGATGTTTGGTTTGGAGGGATGTTGATTAAAATTCAGATAGTTGAACTCCGGAGAATAAGTACAATTTCTTTAAGCTAGGACAAGGTTTTCTGTGGAATGAAAGGAGGAATTCTAAATTTCCAGCCTTGACTTGGAAAGAGAAACGGTTGAAATCTGGGAAAATAAGAAAATGTCTCAACTTTGTTTGCAGCAGAGGAAAAACACAATCCTTAACAGTGTATGAGTATAATCACTGCATAAAACAAATCAATGTCAATGATCCAATGAACATACTGTATATACTAACATAAATGTGAAACAAAATCAGCAGCTGTATAAGTGATTTATTAATATTTGAATACTCAATCGTATAACTAATTAAGCTATTTAGTAAGGCCCATTCCTTCTTTGCAACATAAAAACTCCCAAGGGACTGTAATCATAGCCAATTAGTTATTAGAAATCTAAAATATATCTTGCAACTACCCTGTTCCTCTATGCAATTAGAGATATTTTTTTAGAAAAGTGAGTCTTCAGAATTAAATTCATAAAAGATAAAAGCAACTGAAGGTCATCTGCAGTTCTGACTTCTTTCTGACTTATTTGACTAAAAAATTCACAAACCTACCAACAATGATGCCCAAATTATCCTTCCCTCTTTCTGAAAATATAATTTCTGATCGAGCAAAAGTACACAGTGAGGGTTCTACAGCGATGTTCTGTGACCTTTAATCGGCTTCATGATATTATCATGTCAGGGTTTTTCGTTGGGGGTTAAACTGACTTTTAGTGGATATGTGACAGCATCAGAATATCAAACCTATGAAATCGTAAACCAATAACCCTAAAATACATTGACTCTTTCTCATTGTCCTGTCAGCCTTGGTTTCTGGACAAACACAAAAAAATGTCTGACCAGGTTCCATCCCAAGCATAAATTGAGTGTTCTCATTATGCTTTAATATAATTGCAGACAATTTTTTTATAACATCTTCATAATGAGGACAGACGTTCTAAAAAAAAACACTCGTAAGTTCCATGAACCATGTAGAAATTGCAATAAAATTTCAATTACAATAAGCCTGATTGTTCAAAAACTGAATTGCACAGCACAAGGTCTTGTATAATTTATGGTTTAGTAGTGACAGTTGTGCTTTCTGCTTGCCAAGTGTTTGTCCATGACTCAGAGTCTGGTATGTGAATAGCAGGCTGAGTGTGTGCTCAGTATTACACTTGTGTGTGAAGTATAGTGCAAATGAAATTAAAAGAAGAGAACATGCAGGAAAAAGGTGAATATTGGATCACAAAAATAATTGGAACGCTTTAGTCATAATGACCAATGACCACCATTGACATTTAAGCTCTTTTGAGACATGGGCTTCATTAAATGCGAAGGTGTCACTCAGCAATGCAACACATTTAATTATAGGGACTACGTTACATATAACATAACAGTCAAAAATAGCTCTTAGCCAGCATTTCCTCAATGTTCATCAGCTCTGCTTTTGATACTTATGATAAACTGGACTTTTTACTAAACCCAACCATGTGTCTAAAACCTTTTTGTGCCCAACCAAACAGTTTTGTTAACTGTTTAGGGTGAAAAGACCAGCTGCCATTTTGGTACCATTTAAATTGGTACCACCCTCATTTTGGTGTGTGAAGGTAAAAGGGTGCATTAGCAGGGACAAGCAACCTAAATGAGCAAAGCAGCTCGAGGACTTGCTGAAAGTTATAAATGCTAAATGGCTCATGTGACACTTTTATTCAAAGCGCATTACAATGTTGCTTCTGATTCACCCACTCACACACACACTCACTCACACACCGATGGTTGAGGCACCGTGAGCAACTTGGGGTATGGTGTCTTGCCCCAGGACCCTTCGACACATAGCCAGGAGGGACAAGGAATCGAACTACTGACCCTGTGATTAGTAAGAAATTATTGTAATATTGTAACTTTTTTTATTATTATACTAATTTCACTTTTTCAACATGTCTTTATTACTTTAGCAGCAGTAGGTGTGAAGTGAAGGGCACAGGATAATTGAGAGGTGGTGACTGATAAGGACTGTTTGTGACTTACCATAAAGACGACCCTCTAACAGCAAACGTCCACTGCTCAGCTGTTCCAAAGTGGCCTACTGGCAGCAAATCAAGCCTGGCAGTCCACTGTAATCTCCACTGACTCTGCTGCTGCTGCTGCTGCTGCTGCTGCTGCTCCAGTCCACTTTGATCTCAGACAGAGCAAAGACTTCAGAGAGCATCTAAAACTTGTCATGTGCATGTTGGAGTTTGGTTAATATGTTCTTCAAGGCAAATAAAGAGATTATCAGATGAACTGCCTGCAGTACATTAGCTCATTGTTGAACTGAAGTTCACTATCAGCTTGTACAAAATGAGGTGAAGGAAGTTCAATTGTACCAAAGATGAAAATCATATCAAGAAAACGTTGAGCAAATTGCCAATTGATGTCAGAAAAAAAAGAGCGGCGTGATAAAACCTACACAATTCCAAGATGAATAATAGATCGATACTTTTGAATTTCCAACAATTTAGTGGAATTATTAGAATTACCAAACATATTTAACAGAGTCCAAGTTTCCACACTGTTTTTTCTGAAAGTCTTCATCCTCACACAAAATTATTCACATAAGATTTATAGTTTCTGCAGTTCCAGGTGTGAGGAGCTGGGTAATAAAACGGCATGACATTCTCACTCAGACAGAAAAACACAAATAGAATATTATTTCTTTTACTTTTGTTGCCATGCTGTTTTTTTTTTTGTTTGTTTTTTTTTTGCACGGCTCAGTATTCAGCGCTCCAAAGTAACCTTTTGGATGTCGATACAAGTGGAGGGTATAACCGAGCCAGCTGAGGACAGAGAGCAGAGTAGGGATAGACGAGTTGAACTGCACTTGTTCTGGAAGTTGGGAGCCTTCTTCTGCCCTTTCAGCCGCTGCACCATAAACCCACACAAAACTTAATACGCCTTACAGTCCTCCAGCCGAATGGTCGCTTTAAACTATGACCATAAACCATCATATAGGATTAGTTGAACTTACAAAGGTCTAATGGGCTTTCTTAATCAATTCTTTATTGTTTTCTCCCTGACATACAATCAATGGATGGCCCATCATGAAAGCTGTGCTACTGTAATGTCAGGGCGTGACACTGAGAACGTTTGATTATCGACTGCCAGCTGAAGGACTTTCAGAAGGTTTTATTGAAGCATCGAGGTGGTTTTAAATCCAGTCCTTCCAGGATTTCTCAGAACGTTTTGAAAATTGTTGCGGCCTGCAATGCCCGACAGCTTTTCTGAAAAAAGAAATGCAATGTTTTTATGTTTTAAATTGCATTATTGTGCTGAATTTACAGGGGACTGGACGAATTGTGGTGAATTGTAGTGGATTCCTGAATGGACTGTTAGGGAAGAGTTTAAGATTTTTTTTTTTTAACTTTATCACGACAAATTGGTCATCAAAATATTTTTCTTCCTAGTCTTGGTAATAAAATTAAAGCACTTTCAATGCAATGTAAGTTATAAAAAAATAATAATCAATCTATAAATAAATAATCAATAATGGTTCTCACGTTTAGCTTCAACAGCTCTGTTTCTTATGGCCAGTAAAAGGAACTATCTCCACTTTTCTGCCCTTACTGATGCAACTCTCCCCAATGACTACTCGAGGCGGGTGCTTGGTGCTGCTGGGAATGAGAGGTTGGGGGTTCAGGCTCTATTATAGTGCACAGAGACACAGTCAGGGAGAGCAAAAAAGTGTATTAAGTCAAATATTTGACTAAATAAATAAGCTTCAATAACTAGATGCTTTACACAGTGATTGAAGCTGCGATTGACTAACTGCATCGCAACATAACTGAAAGCTGCCTAACATCATAATGCAGAGTTGCACTAAGACCATTGGAAGCTGTAGTAAATTTAAATGGAAGGGTTTGATATTTTGATCATGGTTTTCCTGTAAATACAGTATCTGCCTGTTTTAAGAATGAACTTCTTCTACAGCTTTCATGAGCTCAAAGGTTACCACAGCTGTCAAATAGGCACACGGTGCTGCAGTGAGTCTCCATGCCAGACTCAGAGTAAGGATTTAGCAGCACTTGCTGGCTACGGTTTGACATTTGCACACCGTCTTAGACAGCAACAAGACTCTGGCTCAGACTAAAGTTACTCAACTGTGCTGGAAGTGCGACTGCAACCTAAATTGCTCTTTGCAAACTTGTGCTCGCCTAATCCTGAAAACCAACAGCCCAGTTTATTCTTCTCTTTAGCAATCAAAGTCTAATAACCCATGGAGATTGTGCATGAAAGGTGCAGCTCCACTCTGTTCAGGCTACTGTGGGTTTATTCATCTGTAGTAAAAACACACACAAAAACAAAAGACTCTAACAGCCTTTATCTGTTCTCTATGGTTGCTTGTTGCCAGACAGTCCCTGACTGTCCCTGACCTGCATGAGGCTCTTGTCACATCTCTCTTTCAGCCCCGAGAAATGGAGTTTGACTCAGCCTGCTCTTGCTCTGAATCCTCCGGAGACTGTATTAAAAAGGCATCGCAGCAATGTTGACAGGAATACATTTATCGGGATTGTGTCTCCTTTCAAGAGGCGGCTGGGGGTGGCGCTGGCTGCCACAGGTCGCTGTGGCTGGCTGGCAGGCCATTTGATCTTCATATCACCTGCACTGGATAGTCCCACACCAGGCTGGTGCTTCGGATGAAGCCTCACATTATGAAGCAGGTGAAGATTAAATGGGTGCTGCTGATTATTTCCTTTACATTACTGAGCCAAAATAATTATGTGAGCAGCAGTTACTGCTTCTCATCTTTTGTTTGCTGTCAGGGTTTGCTGTAAATGTCCAGCTGTGAGGCAACTGGAACATCAATTCCGAAGGTAAAGACATCAGTGGCTTCGTACCTCCAGCACTCAGATGTTGTGCTGTGTCTTAAAGCACGGAAAACATCATGTGGATGACATTTCAGCTTTCTGCATCAATTCAAATCAGTCAGCAGCAGGACATTTCACTGCTCTATATTTCTGCTCCAGCAAGCTTTGTCATGGTTTACAGAACCTGTAACACCTCATAAAAATAAGAACTGTTGTTGTGACAGTATAACGATCAATCTTTATTTTTTACTGCAAATGATCCTCTACAGTCCCATCTAGAAAATAGGGATTATAGGTTTTTTAGGACTATGCAGTGACATATATTATTTGAGACTTTCAGTCAAAAATGCCTCTCTTTCATTGCATCTTTTAACAGGGCAACATCATTTAGTGATGCGTTTCAGACTGGTGTTGATGTGGGAACATTACGTATGTCTTGTGTTTCAAGGTGGCAACATCACTATGCTCTCCAATTACCTATTACATTAGGTGTAAGGCCCTGGCAAGTCAAGTTTCCTTCCCAATTATATTGCTCTTAATCAGCAGACACTCACAGCTAGTAGATATAAAATATTGTGGTTGTAATGATAGAAAAATGTCCCGAGTTCACATGAGCAGTCCCACGAGCTGCTGTAAGTAAAGAGGATTGTAGCTCAGGTGAAGTGACTCAGCACAGAAGTAAAAAGGTTCATATGAAAAATTGATTGCATGTGAAGTTTGATGGTGTGTGCATGTGTGTGTGTGTGTGACGTGTAAAACCACATGCATGTCTGCCTTTTGAAGGGGTTTAAGCCTGCAGTGAGACTCAGGCAGCAATTAGTTCCATTCAGAACTTCAATGCAGTAAAATAGCACATCGAAGTGAATGGAATGGAAATACTGCTTTAATTTTGTTCATTATACCGATAAAGTATACATAATATGTGAAATCAGCATATATATAAATATGTACAAATAGAGCAAATAACTAAAAAAAACTATATAAAACAATTTTATTCAGTACAACTAACTACATTTACATTCTTTATTAACTTTATTTGTGATCTTGATTAAATTTCATTGATATCTCAAACTGAGTCCAAATAGCAACATACCACTGGAGAGAAACATCAGCATTTTCCTTAATGATTTTAAGTGATCCTACTCTTTAAATGAAGTAAAATTTACCTTCCTGAAGTCTTGTAAAGAGCTTTAATCAGCTAATCTTTGACATTACAACAAACAATGATTTCACAATAGAACATAAACAACATGTCAGATATTGAAACGGAGACTTTTTGTCTGTTGTCCCATTCTTGTCTGATGCAGGATTCTTGCTGCTCAACAATCCTTTGTTGCTGGATTTTTTTGTTTTATGATGCACCAAATGTTTTCTATTGGTGAAAGGTCTGGACTGCATGCAGGGCAGTTCAGCAGCTGGACTCTTCTCCCGTGAAGCCATGCTGTTGTAAAGGATACAGTAAGTGGTTTAGCATTGTCTTGCTGAAATCTGCAACATATTCCCTAAGAGATGTTGTCTGGATGGGAACATATGTTGCTCTAAAACCTCTATGTACTTTTCAGCATTGATGGCGTCTTTCCAGATGTGTAAGCTGCTCACATCACAGGCACTAATGAACCCCCAAACCATCAGAGATGCAGGCTTTCGAACTGTCCACTGATAACAAGCTCTTAAGTCCACAGGACACAGCGTTTATGGTTTCCAAAAATATTTTCAAATTTTCAATCATCTGACCACAGGACAGTTTTCCATTTTGCCTCAGACCATTTTAAATGAGCTTTGGCCCAGAGAACATAGCGGCGTTTCTGGATCAGGTTCACATATGGTTTCTACTTTGCATGATACAAATTTAACTTACATTTGTGGATGGATTCGATGGCGAAGTGTGCTAACAGACAGTGATTTCTGGAAGTGTTCCTGAGCCCATGCAGTGATGTCCAGTCGAGAATCGTGTCTGTGTTTAATGAATTGCTTCCTGAGGACCTGAAGTATCCAGTTTTGACCTTCGGCCTTGTCCCTTGCTCACAGAGATTCCTCCTGATTCTCCGGATCTTTTGATGATATTATATATTGTAGATGGTGGAATCTTCAAAGTCTTCGCAATTTTACATTCAAATGCTGGTGCCATGCCCCATTCAGCATGAAACTGATTCCATGAAAATCCTAAAGACGCTATATAATTATAGTGCTATAAAAATCCAATTTGGCTGCCTTACACTGTGACCAGTTTGGGAAAAAAACTGTAATTAAGACAGTATTGGTTAAGAAACAATTAGTAAATGACTGACACAATCACAGACACTTATTTGTCCGAGTGAAATGGAAGTACTACCTGTGCCAATAAATGCTGAATTTTCCTGTAAACTCACTGCCAATCGAGATTTAACGCCAACTGCTGTTGTCCACCCAAACAAAACTAACCAAGGCTGAAATTACCTAAACAGTATAGAGAGACGGCTGCTTTTGTGAATTTGCCATAAATCATCCTTTAATTAGAGTAATTTTAGATTGAATTGTGCCATTAGAGCATAATAGTTCTTTATTGGTTTTGTCATTGCTGTTCACCTTTAAAAGCCCTACAGCACTATGCGAACAAGGTTAGGATGAAATCTGACTCTGACATCCATTCTGACAGCAAAGTCATTACTAGGAGATTATGAATCAAACATTTAGTCCACAGCCAGGTTTATGAGATGGATTGCTGAGGGCTCCTGGGCTCTTTTGCATTTAAATAACCTCTCGTGGCCCACTCAAACACTCCGCTTTATTAACGCTCACCCAGACTAATGATGTAGAATGCCCTATTAATTGCTGAAAATGCCAGCTTCAGATCCCTGATCGCACTTTCTCTTCCTTTTGTGAGCTTTTAACTTTTGTGAGAGACATATATCTGTTGACATGGTGATCAAAGCCGAGTGCTGATGGCACAACTTCAGTGTGAGTCAAAGCGGAAGGTTCAGCTCAGAGGGATCACTGGTCTTTATCATAGAGGAAGCCATTGAATTCAAAGTGATGAAGGTAGTGCAACCTGAGCTTCTGCTCGGTGTTTGGTTTTGAAGCAAATATCCAAGCACAACATGGGATCTTATAAAAATGTATTGATGCCTGTGGGGGAATTGGGCCGGTGCAGTGTTCAGCATGATGAACAACTGCCCACAAAAAACCCAAAACAAAACACTTACATACAATATGTAGACAATAAAAGCAAAAAGTACACAATAGAAACACAAGCCGTTGTGGGTTTATAAACGTAAGAATATCATATTTTCAGTTCACATGATTTTGTTTGTGTTAAGAACAACATTTTTTTTTTTTAGAAAAAACATTGTTTTTTTTTATAATTGTTAACATTGTTAAGATCTGTTTTCAATATATTTCTATTACAAGTGATATATGATGAGATGATTTTATTTAGTGGCATTGGTGAGTCCCTCATCTTTTAGCCAATCACGGCCTCAAACAGCCAAGCAACTGGTAATAAATTCAGACGATTAGTGCGTTTTCATTAGAAAATTGTAAAGCAGATCATATTAGAGTAGATAATATTCATCTTCATTTTAATTTAATTAATTCATTATAAAGTTAACAATTTTGTCTCGTATAAATAAAATCTGAAATAGATTATGAAAAAAGTGGTGGTACATTTTATTTGTCCATCAACAGTAAATGATAAAGCTATCACTTAGCTTTATCATTGACAAAGCTACGCCTCCCTTAAACTACATCAGATGCTATTTGAGGCAGTGACCTGGTTGAATATTTGAAATAAATATGAAGGAAAATGTTACAGAGGTGTTGTATGATCCCAGGCTGCATCCTGATCAATATTACATCCTCGTTAGCGAGACAAAGTATCCCTGGTCTGAGTGTAAGTCTCACCCCTCATCCCGCTGCCAGAAAGCTGTCTCTCTCTGTAGCCCTGCTCATTTAGAATCACACCTATAAGGGGAATTTTGATCGAGATTAATTGCATCCCTTGAAACCGTGGCTCCCACCTGCCAGTTTTGGGCCCGTGCCACCCATTCGGCCCCTGAGAGTATCAGTTTAACCCGGGTAAAGCACTGAGCTGGCTGCCAGGGAGGAGGAAAGGAGCTCTGGAGTCAAGCACAGGCTGTTAATGCAGGATGGGGAGCAAAACTGGTGGATTTAGGGAATTTGAGTGAACATGTGTGTGCGCCTCTAACTGCATGTGTGTGTGTGAGTGTGTGTGTGCTGCTCTTTTCCCCTGCTTCTCCATATTCCACGCCTGAGTGACTGTCGGATCTGACAGGTCGGCTTTCCAGAATTCCCGTGTGAATGACCTCTCTAGGTTGGAGGGCCTTGTTGCCATGTGAACCACACAGACGAGGATGCACCACACCAGGAGCCACAAACCATCTGAGCAGAGAGAGGGTGCAATCACACCTGCTACTCACTGACTTTAGTTCAGACCACAGGGGTCTTTCTGCTTTTTTGTTGCATTTAGTGTGACACTGATCAGAAACAAGCTTTTTTTTTATTGAATGGTTTTCATTGTAGAGCAAAGGCATAGATTTGCAATTTGTGTCATTTTTGTGATGAGGTCGGGAGGTCGAGAAGGTGCATTTTTTACTCAGGTTTCTGATTTAAATGTTGTATTGATTTCTTTTACCTACCGTAGATCCTGATGGAAGGAACACTCCATAACTTCTTAATTCAAAGCAAAGTTAGAAAAATCAGGTCGAAAAAGTCCTAAATCTTATGCCATTATATCGCATGTCAGCATCTGAAATACTCACTTTCTGCTGCAATACTTCATGTGAATTGAATTGCAGGCCTCAAGGCCTCAGTGTTACTTCAGAGTGAAGAAGCTTGTTGTGTCTCTGGGCACTGCGGAGTGATGAATCTGAAGTAAATTAAAAATGCAAATGCTGTTTTCCATATCAAACCTCATTTACACAGCAGCATATAATCTGAGCAAAAAATGACTCTTCAAGACTTCATGTGTCCAGTTACATTTAAATGGATCCACTGTGGTTCGGATTGTATTGGTGTTGTTGTTGCTTAATACTATGTTAATCACTTGTTTGCAGTTTCTACACAGTAGATGTGCCAGTATCTGTGATGTGTGAATCTATCAATAGATGTCAATAGACATGTTTTGTTGTTCACAACCATTTAGCTAATCAGTTGGTATCAAATTAGTGCTGCTATTAGTTGTGGATGTTGCATTATGAATTCAGTAGTATACTGAGACAGACATCAATATTATTGTCAGTCAGCAAATGTCTTATGTTACAGATGATGGGGCTTGAAGTTGCATGAAGTGCATTAGCTTATTTGAAGAAGGTGATGTCCAACCTAAAATATCATATACAGTATGTTGTTTGTCCTTTTTACATCACACACAGAACCATTTGTTAAAAGAGTGACCTCAGGTTCACAGGTGTCTGACTGAAATTCATGTCCATTTCAAGTTCAAAAGCTTTTTTATTTTTTGGCCTCTTGTCAACAATCAAACTGTTTTAGGTCACTGAAAATGAACCTTTTGGTAAAATTTCATCCAGGGTGAAGATGTTCATAAAGTAGACAGAGTGAATGAGGAGAAAAAGTGCTAAGCCAAATAAAAAGCATTTTCCGATCTTTTTTTTTCTAATCGAATGTCTATGGCCTTGACGATAAGAGAGCTTTAGGCTTGAAACAGTGTGATCTTGTGATTCAGCAGGTGACAGAGTTACAACTGAACTGTATTATTTGGACTCAACATCTTGATAAATTGGATGTCCACGCCTTGTCCTTCACCCTGATTGTTTTCTCTGATTGTTTCACACATTCTAAAGAACAGATAAACTACTCTACAGTTCCACACAACAATGTATGGATTTCATGTAAATGCAGAATTTTGTAAGACTGTTTGTTGGGTTGCCATGCTCTACACACATGCACACTCATGTGGGCAGATTGTAGACATGATTTGTTTTCTCCCACACCGTCCTTGTGTGGGTCTAGGCCTTAATGACCCGCGTTTTGCATCGAGCTAGTTCACGTCGCATGGTGAACCCGTAAACAAAGTGATCCTAAAAATGTAAAGCCTCTATGGTGCAGCACAAATTCACCTCCTCCCACCTACAGTGGGATTCTTTCCATTTTGAGGCCATTTGATTCAGATGTTTAGGATCATATTTTCACTACTAATGAACTACTCCACAGTTCTTTTCTTAGAAATCCTCTCTTTCTCGCTGTCATTTGCTGCTTGCAACCTGCGGTTATTTCTGCTGGACAAACGAAAGCAGGAAAGAGCTGCAGAAACCAAACTCGCACAACCAGATTAGACCTGCTGAACCCTGACTGACACAAACATGTTTCCCCAAAGCAATGGGATAAAGGGACATGGCAGAAAACTAATATAAGATATATCGCCGTTCAGATTGTTGTTCATCTCTCCGTTACCTGTCACAGTCTTTGTAACCTCTGACTGGCAGAATCTTTTAATATCTGAAGATGTGTTGGTTGTGGCAAATCTGGGGGTCAGCCCCGCCGTGATGGGAAAATGTGAGACAGTAGAGACGTTCCTCCTCTTCACAGTCCTATCATCAGCCTCATTTCAACCTCGGAAAATTAAACTGAAGCACAAGCAAGGAAGTCAACACACACACACACACACACACACACACAGCTGTACACTGAATGATGCACATATCATCCAGCGGGCCAGCAGAAAAAAAATGGATATCTTAATTCTGCTATTTTCTTTCATTATACCACAAAGTGCTCCTGAAAGTGTGAAGTAATTTGCATGTAAAGTGTCTTGACTTCCAAACCCCCACTGGGTTTTTATTTTGGCTGCAGGCTAGGTTGACGATATCTCTCTCTGCCTCTCACACAGAGATGAATGAAGTCGCCCATCCGGAAATCCAGACTGCTTCTTAAAATGTGCACATTGCTGTCAAACCTCTGGACTGGGACAGCGAGGAGAGAGAGCCATGTCTCATCTCCTGGCAGTGGGGAGTGGGCTTGGGAGCTGATGCTGCTTTCTCTAAGCCATTCACTTATCCTGTTCATACAGTATCTATTCTGGGAGGGAACCAGTATGCCAGTACGAACTGAACCATGGGAGAAATATTCACATGAGGAATCACCGCAAAACGTTTCGCAGCCACTCCATCGCGGTTTTCACATTGTCAAAGCAACTGCCACAAACAAATGCCATCCAACAAGACATCCTGTGACGCTACCACGGAAACAATACACACATCTTGTGTACACACAGCATTAATTTCTGACGACATGCACAACCAGTGATCCAAATCAATGCAGGCTACGCAAGGGCACAATTTTACACTGGTGTACATGTCGTTAATATGTCTTAACCCTTAGAAGTGACATCCCAACAACTCTTCGCCCTTCTCACTTCCTCTATTGTCCAGCTAACAAGCTTATTCAAGCCAAGTGGGATCCAACAACCACCCTGGAGGATATAACTGTTTTTTGTAACTTTAAAGTTACAAAAGTAATCATCATAAAAGTACTTTAGTTTGTATCGCTGTCTTCCAAGTTGATCCTGCTGTTGCACCAAAATTATGAAAATTACCCCGTGTCCTCGTCAAAGATATTCAAGATCTCCTCATGAAGTCCAAGGACCATCTCAAGGCGGCAGCATTACCATGACAATAATAAAATGTCATGAACCTGAGACTGAGGTGACAGCAAGTAGAGCAGAAAAGGTGAGTATCGCCTTTGCCATTTGTCTTCCTCTCCTGTACTGTCATCTGCTGATGCAGCCGTTACACACTTGCAGAAAACATGTACACAAGCAGCAGAGGACCCACAGCGGGGTGGTGTTAGGATTTCAACTGAGCCACAGGGGGAGAGGGGGGGGGACGTGTTTCAATGTTTGTGAAGCGCTGTGTCTTTAAAGGACGGAATAAGAATGTCGTCCTCACTGTCTATCCGTCTCTATAATGAAGACAGATCAAATCCAAATCCACGCCCTTGTCACTGATAGTAGTCGGAGCCATGCTCTCCCACCACAACAAATCTATTTTTACATTCCCAAGCTGTGGATAAAGTCTGAGCCCCGAGGTCATGTTGACTGAGATGGAAATTTGTTTATGACAAGCATAACACTGTCCCGTTGAACTTGCTGAAATTTGTTTTTAAGACAATATTCACACTTTCTGGCATAGAAGACCCCCCACCCTCCATCGGTTATTTAGATTTAAGCCTCCCCTGTGATTTCTCCACTCCCTGCGTGGCTAAGCCAAGCATCAGCAAAAAAAGTACATTTTAGCAGTAGCAGGGCTTCATTGCCAGGAAATCATTCACCTATATAATTACAAATCGACAAAAGGCAATTTGTACGGTATCTGATTGCAGGTGAAAGACGCATACTAATCAATATTCCCCATCCATCTTGTGGAATTGAGGTCTTAGGGATGTTCTTTTGTTCTGGCGCAGTCTCGGATATTTTCCTATTTTATTTATATATTTGGTTAAAGTTTTCCATGTTTTTAATTTATTCTTGCTGTTCATGAGCTTGCACTTCCTCCTTTACAGTATATGACCTTTCCTCAAGCCAACCAATCAGATGGTTGCTACATGTTTTAACATTGGCTAACCGATGGAACCAAAAATCAACGGCGCACAGCGTGGCATGGGTTTTTACGCCGGATGCCCTTCCTGTCGCAACTCCCGCATTTTTGTCCGGGCTCAAGACTGGCACCAAAGTTGTCCTTGGTGGCTGGGTGGGGCCACACCTGGTGGGGTGGGGTTCGAACCCACGGCCATCTACATCCCAAACCAATGCTCAACCACTAAGCCACCATGGACCCTGCAACACTAATAGAACCGCTATAATTTAAATATATCAGTGGCTGTGACTTCTTCTTTTGTTTTAGTCTGTGATCATAGCATGAATGATTATCAGGAATCACACTGTTTACCTTCACCTTTGGCCATCTCTGCCCCAATCCACCCACTCTTACGCCCAGCTCTCTGTCAATTCCTATACTTGCCTTTCCCCCCTTTGTCTCACCCTTGTGGTCTCCCCTTTCTCCCAGCCCCACTCTCTCTTTCTCCCTCTCCTTATTTACTTTCTGGCTCTGATCTTTAGTTTGCAGTCACTCCCCACTTCACTTGCACTTAGTTTCTCCCGACAACTTCACTACTCATCATCAGCTCTAATTGCATTCACCTGTGCCCCTCTCTATTTAAACCCACTGTATCTTTGGTCACTTTGGATTCACCAGCCCTGTCTTGTGTCTTGCTGTTCATGTCTTACCTCACATTTTATTTTTATCAATAAAAGTGCTTTCACACATATCGCACAATTTTGTTTTCGGTTATGATGTCATCCGTGGCCCCACTACACCCTTGAGGACTATGTCAAGATTCAAACCGGGGACCTTCAGGCTTAGGTGGCAACACAAACTACATTGACAATGCTGCGAAATTTAAATGGTGTTGGGGAATGTTATGTCGTGCAAAAGGATATTCAGAGGAAGCACGATAAAAAATGTTGTTTAGTGAAACAAACCTTTACCAATAAATATTTAACCAAACTTACTACACTGAATTAGGGTCACTTTTTGCATTCAAGCTTCAATTACTGGTGACTGTTGGTGTTCTTGTCAGCTCAGCTGTGATTTACAGTACATTACTTCCTTATTTAAAGTTTATTAAAAGATAGTCAAAGACACAAAACAATCAAGATCACTGTGTTGTAAATAATAAGCTGCTGGGTGATTAACCTTATGTACAGTCTAGTGAAGTGAACTTAGGAGCTTGGACTTGCAGCACATTAAACATCCCACTCTAATCAGCATCACTGTTGTGCGTACTGAAATGATTTTGGATTTCCAGCTCTAACTTGCATGGCAGCTGATTGCGCTCTTGCTCCACTGGCCAGAAAGCTGGATAATGGACCGGGCCAGCGGGGCCACTGGGTTTTGAAATGGCCCCAGTACTACCTGGTCCACTGCCTCAGCCCAAGGCTTTTCCAGGCCACATCTCGGAGGACTTGACATGCAAAGGTGGCACTTCAGGTTTGGGAGCTCCATGAACTTAATGCAAAAAGTGAGCTTGTCTTCTACCTTTGTCTCATAACGCCTTCACCCAGGTGCTTATCATTGTAATTGAATCTCAAATGCCCCCTCAGTCATTACTTCCTGCAGCCTAATCTGCCTACACAACTCAGTTAAATTCACATTCCTTTGTACACAGCAGTTACCTTGCTAATATAGATATATTTGGGCAGTAGAATTATTGATGTGGTGCTGTAAAACTGTTCTTACACTTTCGTGTATTTTCTGATGCAAAAGATCTACTGTACCTTGATATACATCCAGATTTGTCCTTAAGCCTTTAAAAGAGCATATATTTGAAAAAATTAATTTCAGGATGAAAAATAAATTAGTTACCAATATAACAAATGTGAAGTGCTCCAACTTCTCCCAGGATCATCATCTGGCCTTGATCTCACAGGGCATATTAGTCCCTTGTTGGCTTGAATGTCTTGAATGTGTCCATCTGAGTTTTCCCTTACTTCTGCCTCCAAAAATGTTTTTATGATTAAAACATTCTGCCACTGATGGAATTACTGTCAGCAAAACTGACTGAAGGCACAAATTTGATGTGTAGCCCACACTTCATTAAAATGACTTTGCTTCATATTGACTTCCTAGAAACAGAGCATAAGGAAAAAAATCCTGGGTATTTTTAATGCTAATTTCTTTAAACAGTAGCAGTAGGACTTAATGTGAACAAAACACATCTAGGTAAATTGTGGGATTGCTGCCAGTTGTTGACAGCAGATTTCCTGCTGTAAAGAAAGAACATGGCATTTGATGGAGCACACGTCTGAAATTGGTACAATGTGTCATGTACAGTATTGTAACCTTGTATAATGTGTGCGTTCAATTCCACAGGGCAGAGCAGAAAACTGCTGCAACTAAACTTGGCAACCCTGTGTACGGTGTCATTGTGTTTGTTTTTGTTGTCGGACAGGTTATATGATTTGTGAGGTTATGATAGATTAGGAAAAAAAGACATAAACTGGAGAAAACAACTTCTAGTACTGGAGTTCCAATCCATTTATAATAATATCTTCTCATTAGTTTAAACTGAAAACACAAGTGCTTCAGCACAAGAGAAACACGAAACCAAAAAGATTATGAGAAACAAGCCACTTTTGTCTATGTATAGTTTACTTCCCCTGAAGCAGTTTGCAGTATATACAATTAGATTTCAAGCCTTGCTTGAAATTAGCTGCTTCCGTTTCTATATGTGGGTGTCAGGTGATTGATACAAAGCAGAGAGTAACATTATGCAGCTCTGATATGAAAACACAGACCGTGGCTCAGAAAACATTGGGATAAAAACAAACTTTTTTCCTATTTACCGTGATGGATTAGCTCACCATTTTTCAGCTGCTTTGTCAGGCTGAACTGGAATATGAACAACAGCAAGCGGCTGCTTCTCCATGAATAAAGGAAGCACTACAAACACGTGTTGTACAGTATCTGCAACTATGTTAACTGCATGGAACATTGGCACCAGCTATTAAATCTGCTCTTTGCTGATTAGTTTTCTTTATTTATCTGATCCGAACCCATAATCCAAGGATTGTTGTCAAGTGTTGCAACCAATCACTGCTGGGATATTATCTTCAAAAACAAAAGCATGTAAACACACTTTTGTCATGTTTTTTTTTTTTCTCTCACTTTTGCAAGTTTAATAAAGTCGAATGTTGTTTAGCTAATTTACTCACAGTAAACGTGTCTGCAGCTGCTGGTAATCACTTACTGTATTTATCATGGTGAAGCAGAGCAACACAATCTAACAGTGGGAACATTTCTTCAAAAGGCAAAAGATACACAAATGCATGCAAAACAGGGCAGAACATAGAGCTGGGATTAGGTCATTTCAGTTAGGTTGGCATTTGACCTTACCCCAGTGAAGATGTGTCTTATTTTGGGTAATTTTAATTCCTCATCAGAAGTTGAATTGAAATCACTTTGAAAACCACCTTTTAATCTTTGTTCTGGGCTCAGCTAATTGCCTCCTCACTGTACAGCTTCATACTTACATGGAAGCAATATCAATTTCCTCATTTAACTCGCAACAAGACAGGAAATAAGCAAATGTTCCAAACAATCTATTATATTGTACGCTTCCAAATGCTTTTATTCATATTGTTATTCATATTGTTTAGTAATTATCAAAATTAAATGTGTTAATTATATTTAAATTGTGGCTACACCGTGCCTAATCTGGTTTATATCTAAATCAAGTATTGATTTTCTAACTTCATTGGTTTTTATTTCCAGTATTATACTCACTTTGAGATGGTGTGAGCAAAAACAGGAAAAAGCCAAACGGGAGGTGTGTATTTTTTTATATCAACCGTTAAAGGCTTTATTCACCCAAACAATATAAAATCAACTAAATGTAAATGAGAAAATTTGACCAAATATATGAAATATATGTAATTATAATCTGGGGAAAAGAATTATTACACAAAACAGTTTGTAATAATCCTTTGTAATAAGTGAAACAGTACTTTCAGCTTCCTTTCATTTCACATGTTGAGTAATTATAGTACGTGCGTGCAACTCCACTCACAGTATGATAAAAATATATGGAGTGAATACATGTATTCAGTGTGTTTCCAGCTGACAAAGAGTTGCAGTGGTGCCTTTGGCCTCCTGTCATAACCCTGCACTGATATGTGGAAGGATGAAGGTGACTGAAGATGACAGGCAGCCAAATGCCTTTTCACCTGCAGATGATTTCTGAACGCAAACACTCTGGTTTAGACAAATGGGTGTGGGATGGGCCAATTACGTTGTTTCTGACCTTCAGCTCATGCGCTGTGATGGAGCTGTCACACGCTTCATGCTTGGCCCATTTAACCTTCTCACAGTCCCAGTTTTCTCCTTTTAAAATATGTGTCAAAATATGTGATTGTTGGTTAAGTGTCTCAGGCAAAAATTTTTTTTTACTGAGCATGAGTACTTCATGACCCTCTTTGCCTGATAATTTTTCAATTGTGTTCATCCATTATGAAGAGACAGAATTTTTGTCACGCTTTGTTTCCTGGGAAAATTAATGGCAAAAATTGCTGGACAGACAAGGGAAAATGCCGCTAATAAATTCTGCATGTAATGATTAAATTTAAATACAGAGGTCAAGTGCCCTCATTATTTGCACTAAAATATTAAAATACTGTTAATATTTTATGCAGCCAAATATGCAGTGCTGAATTAATTTCAAAAGAAAAATATTTGCATAGAATAAAGTGCTTTTGGGGCCAAGTGTGTAAGTGAGAAACTTTAATCCTCAAGCTGAATTCTTAATTTGGCTGCGCGGAGCCTCGTTGCATCCCAGCTGCTTCAGTGTCAGCGTGAAAACAAAAACGCGGTGTTACTGTATAATTCTCACCTGCTAACCCCAACATAAACTGATTACCATGCTGTAATAAATAAAGCACTTAAAATGTATTCACTTTAAGTCTAAATTTGTTTTCCATTCCTTATTAGAAGAAAAAGAAACAGTTATGAAAGAAAACCATGTACATCTCCTAAGTTAGCGATGAAGAATAAAACACACAGTGAGTTTGCTAAGTAACACTGAATGTAATGTAATTGTTTGTTGTTTATAAGAAGACTCCACAGCTGAGAGATTCAGAATATATAGATATATCTGTATGTATGAAGCCGCGGCGACTTTATTATCAACACAAAACACCGAAACAATAGAGAACATTGAAGAAGTGCTTTTCTTGACTCTCAGTACAGTGTGTGACTTTTTGTCACACTAAAGAGACATTGTTCTTCAGAGGAGGCTGAAGGCAGCAAGACAAAAGACTGCAGTGAAAAATCAATCAGGAGAGTTTTGGAGAAAGTTCATCAGAGTTTCGTTTAGACTATGGAGCGACTGGAACCTGACCAGTTGCTTGTCTGCAGGGCTTTAGGTCACCTATTGACATCACCAACTCCAAACCTCGACAGGGCACATATCAAAAACTGGTGCTACATGCTGTCTGCAGCTTTTGCCTCATAGAATGCAGAAGCTCAGTTTAACGAGTTGCCAGTGTGGAGGTATAATAAGACATTTCTGTTTTTTGTTAAGATCCACTATGGGCTAATGGTTAAAACACTTCTGGTTATTAATACAGTATATACAGTATTACCGCATATGAAGAAATAGGAAATAGTGTGAAAAAGGAGTTTTGCTGTGCTTTATTTCATCCTGTTTTTGGGTTAGAACGTTGGTTGACTGTGATATTTCACCTTGTATTTATTATTTACCATTATGCAACTGGCTTTTAATCTGATGGACTTTCATTTAGTCTGCACCTCACATAGTCCCACTTCAACTTCCAAAAGTCGAAATTGTTTCTTTCGCTCACATCAGACAACACAACTGTGTGACAGTCAGAATCTAATTGATTAATACATCAGTCTAAACTTTTTAATTACAACATAATTACTTTTTGATACACTCAATCACTCATGTTGATCAGTTACACAGAAGACAGACGAGCTCCACGAGTGCCACAGAACGCTTTCCGGAGAGATTCTGGAGCCAAATCCAATTCTGCTTTCCTTTTGTTCGCCTCTCGCATACATTGGTAAGACAAGTCACGCATGAATAACAGTGGGGCAAGTCTCTTCTCCAACCTGATTAGTTCTGCTCCAGAAACGTGGAGTGACGAGCTAATTGCAAGTTGTGGCAGACACTGAATCAAGGGACTGAAGGGACAGATCGATGATCTGCAGGCTCGGTGACAGCAAGTGATGCACGGCTTCATCCAACACAGTGTCAAAATGAAGCATGCAAGGCACACTGCATGGAGAACAGGTTGTCAGTTTGGATGTCTCAACCTAATTCTGTATTCAGTGTCAGGGAGAAATTATCAAGATGTAACTGTATGATTGTTTTTATTCGCAAATACATCTTTCCAATGTTATGCCCAGTGTTCCTAGGGTGTTACTGTACTGCACATGAAGTGTAGCATTGAAAAGGTCAAAACTGCACCAGGAACTTTGTGCCACAAATACTCCAAATCCAACAATGTTTGTGGGAAATACAAGTCAACAAGTCAATCGTGACCGCTGTGCATTTCTGTCAGGAGACACGTGCTTAAGGTATTTGCATGGTATTCATTCCTGTCGGTCTCTTGGACTTTTGTATTTGATTAGATAAGCTGCAAGTCATAACCCCACAAATAATTGTACTAATAATTGTACTAGAAATGTACTGTATTTAGATGATAAGTAAACACAAAGGGGAGAAAGCGAGGCAGTGACACACACACAGAGAGAGAGAGAGAGACTACTACAATAATTTCATCTCACCACAACAAAATTTTATTTGCTTAAAGACATCACATGGCAGAACTCATTCAGAAGCTGAGATATTGGTGCCTAATACGTTGTTCCAGCTACAGTGTGAAAAAAGTCTCTCCTTTATTATTATTTTAATATACATTATGTATACAAATATCATTTACTGTGGTTTTGGCTTTCCTTCCTGACAGATATATTTTATTATTTATTTTATTAAACAAGACTGGAGTACATTATTTTAACAGATGGTTCTAAAGTTCATTTTAAATTGGGTGGCCAGAATTATAACCATATAAAAGTAAAAAATCATGACAGAGCTGCTGTCTTGGATGGCATTAGATTACACAGGTGGACACAGTGAAGTGACCTGTGGGTGTATTTAATTATTGCACACCACTTCTTATTTATCATTTTATTTTAACCTCCAATGTGGGAAACAGCGCCCCTCTGGGTTGTAATGTCAGCCGAAGGTTGGCCAACCTGTGTGGTCAAACAGGAAATTGCACCGCGTTTGTCCGACGCCATTAATCAGAGATACCAGGTGAAGCTGGTTAAAACCAGAAGTGGCCGCTGTATTACTTTTGCAGTATGAGGCAGAAACTGAAAAACTGTGAGTTTAGACGCCGAAAAATTGGTTAAGTGAGCACGCTGGACACTGTAAGGTTAATTAGCTAGCATCAGGGGGCGGTTTTCTACAGGTTACAGGAAAATTAAAGGAACAAATTACAGTGGGAGTTTATGGATGTGCATGACTTCAACTCCATGAAAGAAGAAAGGAAGGAGACAAACATGAAATAAGGTGAGTCACACACTCATTTTTGTTGCTTTCAGGTTTGTTTATGGATGGCTGTCATCTCCCTCTGTCATATTATAGACTAAGACTGTTCTTCCCTAACTTAGACTGAAGCTCAGTCTCCTGGTGCTAATGCTGCAACTGAGTTTGCAATTTGTAGCTTTGCTAACTCCTCGTGCCAATGTTGCCATCACTTATTAAGTTATTATATTATTGGTGTTGAAAACTATTTCAAGGGGGGAGTAAAGACCTGAGGATGAGAGAGAGAGAGAGAGAGAGAGAGGGGGGGGGGGTGTATCATGAGTCAGAGCCTACAGGACTCATTTGCAAGGCCACAGCCATTTTCTGGAATTGGTGAATAGGAATCTTGTATTAGTAGAGAATATTATTTTGCTTGAATGTCATAATTTACACAAACATTTTTTTCCCCCCCAGTATTACACGTCCACTCAATCCTGGATTGTAAACTGGTGGTATATGACAAAATCCCAAAAAGATGCAGAAAGTGCTGAAGACATGCTCTGCAACAACTGTTTACTCCTCTCAAAGCCGTAATTCGTGATTTAAAGCAGAGCCACACTTCATGCCAGTTGTGACTTTGTCCTTCCTTGCCCGTCCTGCTTCATATGAATTTACATGCTCGGAGTGATTTTCACGCTAAACACTTTCTCGTCTCTTGTCAGACAATGTTCCTGCACTATATTCATTTCTCTCTAATTGTCTTTCCTCACCTGCCCTTGTATTACCTGTCCCCTAACCATCCCTCCCCTCTTTCTTCTCCCTCCCCCCCCCCTCTCTCTCTCTGTCTCCGTCTCTCTCAGCTCACTGACTCATTGAGATGGACGTAATGAGACAGGTCCATGCAGGGAGGGAGACGGAGGCAATGCCATGAAGGAGTGCAGCCGTAAACAAGGTGAAAAATAATCAGGTGACGGTGGACTGCAGCTCTCTGAGGGCCTGCAGCAGCCATGGCCACAGCAGTCAGTACAAGCATGCAACTATACATCACTTTCTCCTTAGAAATGACTTCTTTTACCTTAAGTCAGCTCTCATTAGCTCCTTCACAGTTCAGCTTTTTTGTTTATTTGTTTTCATGTCTTTCTCTATTCAGCACTGACTCGCAGTATTACTTGTTTGATCTTGGCTGATTTGATTCTATAAATAATTTCTTACACCTCAGTCTGTGACCTTAGCAAGTGTAAGTTTCAGGTTTAGTTAAAACAGGCAAGATCCTTTCAGACACTGTTTTTAGTTTTTACTTTAGTGCTGCGGAAAAATATAAGCATGTCAGTGATTCATATTGGTTACTGTTTAATTTCTGCCAACAGTTTTATCAATTAAAAATTCATTAACAGATGGAGATGAAGATGTGCAGTATAACTGTGAGAAATTATGTCCTGTGGTTTCTGTAGTATTTTCCTTCACTTGCTGTTCAAAGAGCTGGTATGATGGGCTGGATTAAGGTGATAGTGAGCGTCCTGCATGATAGAGTATGTAGGCAGTGTTTTTTTTTAATTTAAAAGCTTTTGAATCTTTGAGAGCGAGTGGTGTGGAAACTGCTCCCAGTGCAATATCAAATCGGACCACAAAGTCGGATATGTGTCCAGAGCTATGCTGATGGGATACAGAGTCGTATGGAGTACACAAATTTCTGGAGACGGAGTTTGCGTTGCTACCACCAGAGGAGCAAGGCAGGGCTTAAAACAAGCATAGCCATGAACTTTGTTTCTTTCTGTGATTGAGCTAAAGGAACATGACAAGTCTGAAATCCTGAGTATAAATAGTACAAAAACACGTACTCCAACACTTTTCTTTTGTCCTGTCATCAAGTTGGATCCGCCAATAACGTAACGGTCTCTAACTACATTAAACAAGATGTTGCTTATTAGGAAATGTAGACATTACCCTACCATACTGAAATGTTATATCACAGTTCTTTGTGCCTTTCCCTTTCCACATTAAGAATAACATTTCAAGATACAGGTTGCTTCATTAGGTTGTGTTCTCAGTGGCTGGGATTGAATGTGGCCACACCCTCAGCCAATCAGAGTAGGTGCATATGAAAATTACAAATACAATGTTAAAAATGTGCTTATAAGTCTGTTTTAAGCAGTTGTTGCAGTTGTTGGCTGTGTGGGGATATATAAACAGTGAGTGCAACAAATAAAACTCACTGACCTGATCATAAAATGGTTGTTGAGACACCGATTGCTAGTGTTTCGCAGTCGAGGTATTGCTGGGTTTTTGTGAAAACCATATATTATTCAGTCCCAACAGAAAGTCACAGTATGTTTTAGGGCAGCCTAAATGATGGATTTTGCAATGAAAAAATAAATAAAATAAATTGTGACTGTGTGAAAGCAAAATGTAGAAAAAAAACCCCCAGAAAATCTAATCCCAGGTGTGATTGTTTTGTCTTATAAATGGGGAGTCCCAATTTGTCACTACCTTGTCTTTCTTGTGTTGGACAGCAGTGGGTGTCTTAACAGGCTGTGGTTTAGATCAGAAGATCCCGCAGTGAGGCAAGCAGGCGCAGCCCTGAACCGCAGTGACTGACGACCTGCCCTAATGGTCCCCCAGGCAATTAAAACTGGCAGGTGGGCAGCCTTTCAACTAGTAAACCCACAGAAATGTTAAACATCTGAGGCACGTTCACTCCACACTGTGGCAGACTGTGAAGGTGGGGAGCTGTGTATAAAGAGACTGGAGGAGCTTATGATTAGCCGTAAAGTCAACAAGTTTAACTTCAGAGTATTTGTCCTTTTTTTTTTTTTTTTAAATGATCATAGTTAGCTGAAGAAGAGATCCAAGAGGACTTTCATATAAAACTCACGGGATCGAAGTGTCATAGCAGAATTAGTAGGAACAGCATGTCTTATTCCACTTTCCCATGTGACCTGCAGTATGTAGCTGACATGTCTTTGAATGGACACCATCTCAGTCGCTTAAATTAACGAGTGCTTGGTTTGTGTCTAGATTTATGTGTAGTAACATCTCTCATTTTTCTCGACGTATAATTTGATCATGTCTGAACAGTGGTAGCATCCCACAAATGGGTGTTTAAAAAAATAAAAAATATGGGTACAATGTCAAAATTAATGTTTTTAATACAAAGTAAAAGAGAAACTGCTAGAAGCAGCAGCAGTGTGCTACCCGGTGTTGATGACTGTTGACTAAATCTAACATAGTAGCTGGATTAGAGTGTCTGTATCGAATATGCTTTACAGCACATTGCAATACAGTTTTTCTTTACTGTGTTATTTGTCATTTAAATGGCTTTTAAAGTAGTGATTATTACATTTCACGGGAGTGTGTGGGCCTTTGTGTATGTGCCTGACAACATATAAAGTTTAGGTTTATTAACAGCAGCTGCATTCCTGAACTGTACTGTTTTAGCTGTAGTTTAGTTGTTAAACTAACCCTGATAGATTTACATTGTGTTTGAAAATGTCAGAATTAATTAATGTTCACTCGGCCATAGCAATAAACAAAACAATATCGCAGCCTATTGCATTAAAGCATTGCGGTCTCTTTAGTGTTTATTTCACCAAGCATCAATCCGGATAACACTATTTGATTTTTTGCATAAATTAGCAACACTGAACCAGGGTAAATTCAAAGGATGAATTATGTTCTATTGAAGTTAAGCGTCTTGTATCAAAATCAGATTTTACACTTATTTGTGTCTTGTGAGGTAGTCACTTTGTCACAGTCCTCAGATCTTTGGCCCAGGCGACACGCCAGAATTCATGTTGGACTAGCTTGCCATTTCACACGACTGTACCAACAGCTGTTCGCACATTTAAGCATGATTTTTATGGCTCAAAGCAAACCCAGAACTGTGCATTATCTCTCAGTGGAAAATGTGGGTTCTATCTTATCCCTTTTTGACAGAAAGAGGAACGCAAATTACAGACGATGATCAAAGGCACTAAATGTAAAGGGTAAAAAACCCGGACTTGGCTGGAGACTTGGCACCAGTTTGTGCACTTCATGTATTAGATTTCAGTCACTGAGGTAACCACTGGTTTCTCTAAAAAGGCGATTAACCAGCAGTGTTGGACAAACCCACGAGATCTGGGGGTTGGCTTGACAACGGTCAATACAGCATGTTTACAGATGGAGAAGGTGAAGTTGGCCAAACAAGTTTTAATGGATGACTGGTGGGCCAGTCACGAACATAAAAACTTAGGGAGTAATACACCACGGACACTTGCCAATTAAATGCTCCCTATACAATCACCCTGGAGGCAAAATGGGAAGGAGACTTTTAACTAATTGCTTTAAATATCAGGAACATTTAACATGATCGTATTATCCGTTTGCCCAGTGGAGATAACCTTACATAGCACCCACTCTCTAACAAGCAAATGTCTCTACTGCCTGTGACGTCCTCACATCTCTTTATTCCTCTTAGGACTCCTCTTTCTCCCACCAAGCTGTTCTTCAAATTCAAGCCACTAGCATTTCTGTGGCTAATGGTATTTAAGCCTTCCAAATTCCTAAAAATATGATGATTCTTTTTTTTTAGATTTAATACTAGTGGTCCCACAAAGTTCTTTTGCTGAGGCATAGTTGTTTTTTACCTACAGTTGTTACCAACATTGGCACATTAATTAAGAACAACAGGCAGCAAAGGCAGGCAAAGTGCCTTGTTATTAAAAGAGTGCGCACCTTCTGACCAATCAAAATCCAGAATTTTCAGTGGTATTTTTGTCATTTGATATAATGCATCAGAAATAATAGTCCAGTTATGACAGGTTCACAGAAGTAAACAAGACATAGTCATTTTTTTATTTTATTTTTGCAGTTGTGCACAAAACAACGGATTGTGCTTCTATTGGTAACTGTCACAGAGTGTGTCAGAAGTTGTCAAAACCAGTCAAGATGCATGTGAGGATGTCATGAGGTGCCACATGTGCTGCCTGTCACTACAACACACAATGGGTAGAAACCATCATTTGTCACATTTTCATCTCTGATACCAAATGTCTGTTGCACTGGGTCATTATTTAGTTGATATGCAGCAGTTATTTGAAAGTGACTTTATAATGTCTATTTGCAAAATTGAAAAAAGTGTAAATGCATTGTTATAAAGTTGGTTTAATAAATGCACCTCATGCGACTTGATAACAAGAGTAGGCTCCTGAACTATCTAGAAGGTGCAATTTGAAATGAATGACTGTGTTAATTCATATTTTATAATGCCTGAAATCAAAAAGTTACACGTCCTCAAGAAGTAAAAATAAGATTGTAGCAGATTAGCATCATAAGAAATTGTTTTTTTATAACTTGTTCCATTGTTGATCACAGAAAGAGCAGTTCAGCATTTTTAGAGTTAAGTAATGTGAGCTGTATTTGAGATCTAAGTGTTGTGTGTGTGTGTGTGTGTGACTCTTCCCATTCATATTTATTTTTACATTTTCTGCAGAGTTGTAAGGTCTACAGTAAGCGTCTGGTCTCAGTTACCTTCCTGTAAAATGAAATTGAGTAATGTGGTCCACTTTGATCTTCACCACGCTGCTGTTCAACACTCTAGTGCAAACAATAAAGGTAGGCACAACCAACTGCAACATTTGGTTCATCCCACCGCTATGCCATTGTTTTTCTCCCAATCGCTGCTATAGTCAAGGTTTCAGAGGCGGGATCGATTTGGCCATCCAGTTCTGCTGTAAAACCATTTATTAAAACATCAAATACTTACCCTGGTGGATGTTTGCCCAGTGATTACCTTTGCAAATCAATTAAGCCACAGAGTAATTGATTGGATACAAGTCCTTGGTTCCAGGATCCTGTATTTGGAGCGAGTGAAGGTCAGCACATTTATACTAGGTTTCTTTCAGGTTTCTGTCTTTCAATTGAAGAAAGTCCAGTTAACACGATGGATTAAATCAATTGAGAAGGGATTAGGTTTATGTTTTGGGGTCTCTGTGGGTAAGGGAATAGATTGTGGGGCTGTAATCAGTGATCACGCTTTAATAGAATATTTCTGCACAGTGAGATTAGATCCCTTGCTTCTGACTGTAAGAACAAAATTAAATATTTACACAAAGATTGAGAAATTGTGATTAAAAAAAATTTATTGGAAGATAAAAACCTGGCACGGGTTTAAAAGATTCCAGTGCAGTATGTGACAGAGTAATTTCTATTTCTCTTTCTGTAGAAATAAGTTACAAGTATTGTACAAGTATATAGTTTGAGAATTAAGGGTATTGTATTAAATTTAATGTGAAGAATTGAATTCAGCCTTATGAGCTTTAGTAATTCATGTGCATAAATACTAATGAGAGTTTCTGGTCAATGGCCTCTCAAGCTGGAAACAAATTAAAGCAGACAGTCGGTGAGTCTCCTTCATCTTCTGCTTTGTGAATTGGAAAATAAAAACACAAGGGATCTCACACAACCTCCTTTACAATAGCTGAATTCCCTGCAGCATGAAGATGCGAACATTAGTGCAATTAAAACGGGTTAATCCTCACAGCAGCATCATGAGTTCAATTAAAAACAGGTAGTGGTCAGAGCTCTGGTGTGAACATGTAGTGGACTACAAGAGGCCATTTTCCAAGAAGCCAATTATACGTTTAATTGATGTTGAAACAGGGTTCTGCTAGTTGTGTACTGATGAATTACAGTGGCCAGTAATTTGCAAGGTAATTAAAGATTTGAGCTGCTTCCCGCACCGTGAGCATAAATCACATTTGCAAGGACGTCGGCCAGAATTTGTGAAGCCCTCCAACCTTGTTACAGCCGTAGTCTCTAAATTTTAAGTGTTTGAACGTAAACCTTCATTACAAAGCCTTTTTCTTCAAGCCAACAACGTTTACAACAGAAGTATAGTGTCTGCAGTCCAATTGCTGGGAAAGCTCTTATCAGAAGAGACGGGGTAGAAATCTCACTGATCGGTCTTAAACTTTTGTGTGCTACGGGCTCCTAGCCAAACTTAATGTCTCCATTCACTCAAACACTGGTGCTGTGTTAATACCCATATAACCTAAATTCTAATCCTACATTTCACTGTCTTTGTTAGGAGAATGGTTGTTGTTGTTTTTTTTTGTTTTTTATTTGTTTGGTACTATAGGACCCATTTAAGCCATTTTCAGAACTGCTCAGTACTATTTTGAGAGTTTTAAGTTATTACATGTACTGTGAATGCCTTGGCTGTTATTTTCCAAGTGAGTCATCACCAGAAAAGGGAATCTGGGTTTTTAATTTGCAAACCTTACCGCATTTATCTGTGCTCTAGAATGGCTAGTATTATTACAGATTTAAATATGAGCTAGTATATTAGAAATAAGGCATTACTTTTAACAGTGGGTGGTTCATACACTGTAAACAAAACATGATCAAAGCAGCTGATGATCGGGGTATACACTATGCATGTTGATATACTCAGACAAAGAAATACGCAACTATACTTTGTTATTATTGCAAGGTGATAAGAATCTTTGCTCGAGCTAATTTGGATGCTTGCTGTCAGATTATTATACATTGCTATAATAATGATGCACTTTCTGCTCGACGTAAGACGATGAACGCAGACAAAAGGCTCATGCTTTAAATGAAGGCTGAAACAAATGGGTAATGATGTCCTGTGCTCACCTAAAATATAGTCAGTAACATTTTTAGCCAGGCAGGAGCAATGTGTAGAGCACAGTAACCTCTGTCCAAATTTGGGTTTTAAGGCACTTACATGCTGTGAGGTTAGCGTCGACTCCTTTTGTATATTCCTTTCCACAGCCAAAGTTAATTTCCACAGTCTCTGTCAAACTACATTTTCAGTGTTTTCCATTGTTTAATTAAGAGTAGGTGTGCTACGACAAGAGCACGCACACTCTGGCTGGATGAAGGAACTCCTCCGCTGGGATTCGATTTGAGAGAGTCGCGTGGGTGGAAGAGAGGAGATATGCTTGCCAGAGAAATGTACAGTACTCCACCAACACACTGAATCCCCCGAGGGAGTTAAGGCAAAGAATCCCTCCTGGATTTTCTCTTTCAGACGCTTGCTGTCTCTCTTTCTTGAACCCCCCCCCCCCCCCCCCCCCACCCCCTTCTCATTTGGTTGTGGTAATTCATCATGGAATATCAAAACCATTCAAAGCTCCAGCACAAAAATGAAGGCTTTGGAGCCCGTGTATAATTGCTTTCCGTGAGGTGCCACCATCCCTATTGAACCTTCTTGACTTCCTGTCCTTACCAGTAGCAGTATGATAGCAGTATGATACCCCCTGAAAACGTGGATATCATGACAACTGCTTAGGGACAGCAAAGCCTTTTGATCATTTATGAAATTAAAAGTTTTCATTTAACCCTTTTCATTTGTTTTAGGAGCATAAATTCACATGGCATCCTGTGAAAACACTTGTGATGAGATATTGGAGTTTGAAGGTGCTCTGAAAGCAGGAGTTATTTAGTTTTATTTTTACTTTGTTTTTTATGTCTGCTATATGTGCAAATTGCCTATGATTTCTCATAGTCAGGCAATAATTAACTTGAAGGGGAGCAATAATAGAGTCAAGGGTGAATGGAGAGATGAGGAAGTTTGGGAAAAAAAAAAAAAGGTCAGCTTACTCTTAACTGCAAAGAACATTTCATAACCAAGCAGGTTTTTTGGAAATTGCCAGATTTGAATGTAGCACAAATTATGTTGAAGTTATTAGAGGCACGTGGCTGACATTTTGGATTTGTGCATGTTTGTGAGTTTTGAGTTTTGAACCACTATAGCATTTACAGCTGAGCTGGATACATGTCCTTTACAAGCATGAATGTAAGGTTTCCACGACTCCTTAAAAAGTCTTAAGTGAATTTCTAATAGCCCTTATAAATTTACCAATCTCATTTGATTGTTTTAACATCAAGTTGATGTTAACGTCACTTTAATTTAACTGTGCTTTTTTTGCATTTTTAAGAAGTTACCCTGTCTCTAGTGATGCTTTTCTTACAGTATGTCACAGCTTCGCGGCTACACAGACCTTCTCATGACAGGCAGGCTGCAACGGATTATTAACTCCACAGGTGTGATGCTGTGGAATTAAATAAATCACAAGTACTGTTTTGTCTCCAAAAAGTACTTGTGAATGTGAATTTACTAATTTATCATAAAAATGTAACTTTACTTTTTTGTCATATCCAAAATTGATCTTAAATTGCGTTAGGAGTGGTCTAAAAGTGATGAACATGATAAAGATTGGATCTGACTGGATCTGTCATTTGCCAGTTGGGAAAAACCAGATTAGAAACACGTCCTGAACTAGACACAGGTCCTATACCGCTGTTAACTGCTTTCAGCTGACAGTGCTTAACACAGGACACACATGTTTAATTTGTTTTACTCTTTGGAAAGCTGTTGTTTTCACATTACAGATTATCAATGGAAATTTACATTTAAGTTGAGGCAGCTGCTCTGCAGGTGAGCTAAAGAGACACGACCTAGGCAACAGAATAAATAACTATCAGTTTACCTGATAATGTTGCTTGTGTCCTGCTCATCACAAAAAAGACAGTGTCAGAGCTGAGAGCTTCTTGAGTCTTTGCAATTGCACATTGCCAACAGCTCTGCACACCATCTGTGACTTTGGCCAGACCCTTCCTGTTGCCTGGCGTTATCACACAGATCACACACACAGCACCGCTGCACTGACACTCGCAGTCAAGATCAGACAGTCATCTCCAGTCAGGAGTGCGTTCCTTTCCTTTCTCCCTCCATAGTGCTGAGGAGAGAGAACCCAAGCGTGCCAGTTGGTTTTTCCTAAGATCAATGCTAAGATGGGGAGGCTCTCAATTTAATGTGGCACCTGCTCTTTCAGACAGCATCATCCCAGTTCAAGCCAATAAAACATTACATTTTTTTTCATTCTTGTGGAAAACGTCCTGGTGGTTTTAATGCCCCATCCACAGTCATTAGGAGTTGCACTTACTTTGAACTGGTATTTATTATGTCCTTTCGCCTTTTCCTGTGAGTTCAGGGTCACCACAGCGGATCATTTGTCCACATGTTGATTTGGCACAGTTTTTACGCCGCATGCCCTTCCTGACGGAACCCCAATTTCTACCGGGCTTGGGACCAGCACTGCATGGATGGGGATGGGCTGTTTCGGGGGTTTCAGTCTCTTGCCAGAGACGCTCCGTCATGTAGTTGGGAAGAGGAGGGTGCAAACCTCCAACTCTGTGGTCAGTAGGCAGCCACTGTACCAACTGAGCCACTGCCCCTTCTATCAACTGGTGATTAATGGATGAAAGTTTAGCTCACTGGTAACACTTTACAAAACAGACCAGATGGTTACCATTGACCAAGTCAGGAACACATTTTGGAACTAATTGAAAACTGATGAATAAATGACAACTAGTGGTAGACAATGACTTCACATAGCTAATGATTAATAGTTTCCTTAATATAATAATGAGCCCAACGTCGAATGATAAGTTTGTAGACGTATTAAAACTGCATAATGACAGTTTTAAGAACCAACTTAATTGGATCAGATGTGAAATGGAACATAAATAAACAATTACTGCTTTTTGTATCATCTTAAATAAAGTGGTGTATTATTTGAAAATATTGTACATTTTACAAAATTGCATTTTCCAGTGACAAAACTAGTAAGACGACCCTGAGATGGAGTGGCAACTTGTCCAGGGTGTACCCTGCCTCTTGCTCAGTGACAGGTGGAATAATCTCTAGCCCCCTGTGACCCTGAACAGAATAATTAGTTAAAGATGATGGGTGGATGGATGAACTAGTAAGAAAACATACAAGTGATTATTCTAACAAAAGTGAAATAGAAATTAAAAATATGTTACAAAACAGCCCTGCTTTCAGCTAAAAGCCAACATTAGTTTGGTAGGTATTTGAAAATGTTCCAAGAATCGGGCAAACTATTAGATAATGACAAATGAAAAGTAAAGGGATGACTAAAATGTTAAGCTTGTAAGGAACGTGAATGTCTGTAATAATTCCCATGGTTATCTACCCAGTGCTGTAATAATCTGGATCAAAGTGTCCAACAGTCCAACATTGGCTTCCCTATCCATGCAACTAGTGTGACTAAACATCAGTTTTAACAGTTTCTACATGAATGCACTTACTGCAGTAATAAATGCCAAATATCAAGCACAGCCAACATACATTAGCTACAGCCCTATGTGCACTTGATTATCAAATTAAGCCATGAATGATAGCTATATATTGAAAAATCTGTTCAAATTATCACTAATATGGGGAATGTATAATCTATTCTTTGGGATTATACAGCCTAATGCCATTCTCCATCTGACATGTTTAGGTTACCTGGTTCTCTTTCAATTTGTTACAACTGTTCGATCATTGGTCATGAATGTGAGCCGATCCAAAGCGTGAAGCAGAGTAGCTGCAGAATTGTTGTATATTTCATGGGTTGGGGAATTCTTATGATGGGCAGGGCATGGCACAATGGTGATGGGGAAACCACGAGGGGCGTTTTCAGTGGCTGAGTTTGGTTTCCTGCCTTCAGCTGAGCTGCTCCCATGTGTTAGTATTTGTGAGGATGATGGGAGATCCTTTCATTTGCTGGATGCTGACAGGTACTTACCATTCAGCGCTCTCGATGAGTGTGCCAGCAGGCCACGGAAGTGAGTGGTCATTAATGTATCACTGTAGCAGCCTGATGTCCACTTGAGCACTGTTGCTCAGCAAGGTTTCTTTCTGCAAAACAAACAGGCTGCCTGCTGGAGAAGGGGGTGGGGGGCTGTAGCTCTAATGAATCTGGTGGTTTCACACACCCTGTGAACAATTAGACGGCGTACAAAGGGCTAGTAAGAGAGAGTCGGGATTTGCTGTCATTCCCCCATATGTTGATTTGAGCAGCAGCGAACGTCTTCATTAGCAACCCTGTTATCAGACTCTTCAAACACTGTTAATGAGGTGCTGGCATGTTACACAGTACAACTAATAGCAAACATGGTCTCACTGGAGTGGGTCTGTACAGTATATCTGTATATACCGACATCCTTGTCAAAAAGTCTTAAAAAAGTGTGTCTATGTTCTTTGAATCAGATTCCTTAGATACAAGAGGGAGACTGAGTTTTTAATAATCACAAATTTTTGTTAAAACTGTAATTGGGCAGGATGAAATGAACAGTCTTATTTAGAGTCAAAGAAATGGGAAGTATGCTCACAATATAAGAGCAGTTTTAGCAGAGTGAGGACCAGTTTGAATATCTACCATCAAAGTGAGGACATTTTGACACAATTAAAATGGTCCTCATGTCCTCGCATCTCTTCGTAGGGCTTTTAGAGGCTTAAAACTTGTTTTTAGGGTCAGAGCTGCAGTTGATTATTTATTTATTTTTTTAGGGTTAGGCACTGAGTTGGAATGGTTTGGATTAGGGTAAGGGGCTGGGGAAAGATTATGTCAATGTGTGTGCTCACTTTTGGCTGTACAAATGTGTGAGGGAGACAGAGACAGCAGCCTCACACACAGCGACTGATTATTTTATTTTATTTATTTTTGCCGTGGTAACCATGACAACAAAGGTCTACCTCAGTACAAGGTAGGAGTAGGGCCCTACCAACCCACATCTATGCGCCAGATGATGAAACTTGGTGTATATACAGTGCATTCATTTAAATAACTTGTGTTAATGATTGAATGCATTGTATTATTATAGTTACTATAAATGAGACTAGCATTTCTGCTCCACTTAGACTAACATGACTTGTTCAGACAGGCAAACAGTTTCCAATGCTGAATATTTGAGTATTTCTTATTATTTGGACGGTGCAGGCTCTAAGGACTCTAACATATTTACAGTACACATACGGCAGATTTTTAAATAACGGGGGCATGACACTATGTAATCTAGCCATTCTGCTACTGCAGTTTTTTTGGCATTTGTCACTTGCAAAAAGCAGATTAGAAACTTGGTTACATGTACGTGGGGCAGATATCTCTGTGAAATCCAGAAGAGATGTATCTAGGGAAATCAGACCACAGTAACTGAAGTGCGTGTAAACACAGTCCCTGATAACGGCCATATAATGGGCAATAGCATTGTTGCATTGTGCGTTTTTTTTTGACAATTCTCAGTCATAAAATAAAGACAGGAAAAAAATCCCAGCAAAACTGAAGGTGACCTGATGTTATTGTCTAAATCACCTTGTGAACACGTTGTCAACCTTTTCAATACATTTTACTGAACAAATTACTAATGGCAGAGTGTTCCTGCAGTAGCATCTGCCCAGATGTTGATGATTCCTGTGTGCTGCTGCTTTTCCGTTCTGTCATTGCAGCTAATACATTCAATTTACATTGTTAATTTAGAAATCTAGATCTATAGACTAAATATTTAATAGCTTTATCTTATAATGATGACTCAGTTTATTGTATTACATTTTTTCTCACGCATGTCTCTGTTAAAACAAATCCCAGTCTTTCACATGGGTCATCAAACTGACCCACACCATTTTTAGCCATGATAGCAATCTTTTTTTCCTGCAGCAGCATCCCCCCCCCCCCCCCCCCCTCTCCCGTCCACAGAAACCAGCCTCTGCGTCCAAATAGAGTTGTAGAAACAAGAGAATCCTTGGCTTAGAGAACAAAAGAAGAGGCCAAGTTCAAGCGAGACAGAGAGACTCGGGGAGATTAGAGCCGTCAATCCCGGCATCTTTAGGACCTAGCGTGGCCTCTTTGTGGGATCAACCGAAAAGTTAGAATAGAGACTAAGGAACTTTTCTAGTCTACCGCCCCACAACTCTGCCCTGCCTACTTCCCTCCCATCTCTCAGCAGCACCAGGGAGGAGGCTGAGAGAGGTTTAGGCGGGGTGAGTGGGTGGGCAGGTGGGGCCGTTGAAGAACTTTCCCTGAACTCTCGTCAGCTTTATGTCTCCTCCTTTCATCTCAGGTCACTGTCAGTAGAGGGTTTATCTCGTTAAAAGAGGCCATGAGATGAAACGGGGGCCACTGCTGCTGAACACCAAGGGCCAGACTTCCAATGCTGCTTCTTCAGAGTCGAGTTTTTCTTTTTGCTAAATATGGGTCATTTAGTCCTGAAATGCAAAAACCCCACCGTCTTTACCTGATTAATTACCTTGTGACTGGAAAATCCCACAAAGCATGAAATTGTAAGGAATAAAATGGATGGCATAGAGGATTCCATATTTTATTTCTTCACAATTGAATGAGTAAAAGGAGGAAAGCCAGCACAAGGGAACAGAGAGAGAAACTCTATTATGATTCTGTAGCTTGGCAGATATAGCAGCTAGTCGCTTTGGGGAAAAAATATCTCGGCTGGGCCCTGATGAACACAGATGCATACCTAGACGACATGTTTGGATCAGTCGGATAAAGACACTGTCAGGAAACAAAGAAGCTGACAAAACTGACAAAAGACACAGTCAAAACCCTGACAGTTATTGAAATGACTTGCTTTTATGAAAACGCTGTGTTTTCTCACTCATGTGTTATTTGGTTATTGTCAGTCTCCTCGTACTATTGTTGTCGCAGGCTTGGTTTTATGATAGCAAATTCATCCCGGGCTGTTCGGATAATAAAATTGCAGCAGTGATGGTGGACACAATGGCAAAGCAAATGACTATCAGTGATTGTGTTTTACCTTGCGTCTGCCTTTACATGCAGCACACAGGTAAGTTTGATGACACTGATGGCTCACTCAAATCATCAATGCCATCCATTTGTCTGCTTTGTCACAGTAGATGTAATGCACAGCAGCATCTAATTTGCTCTTGCTTTTACCAATTTTCAACCAATTTTTAGCTTCACAATAGAATCTGAAATTTGTGTCAGCGGGCAGACAATGGAGAGACAGCTTTGAGGAAAAATGATTTTTACAGATATTATGCAGTGCCAGATGCCTTGGTGTTCATTGTATCTGCGCCTCTTTAATTTGGTTGCTAAACCCATGCTGGAGCATAATGCAAAGCTGCTCACTTCTCTGAAAGCAAAGACCTGACAGCTTGTTTTTACAAAAGCACTGCTGATCTGAATCATTGTGGTACAAAATTAACATTAATGGTGTTAACTCTTGCTAGTTTTTGCCTTTAGACACGTGCGATTTGGCTTTTATTTGTATGATTAATTCACCAGGAGTGGAATGACTGCTTGAGTTTTTATTTATGTACCGCCTTTAAGGGAAGTGACCACATTTTAATGACTACCTAAATGAATGGGGGGGGGGGGGGGGGGGAGAAGGAAAACACGAGTGTAATTATAAATTATAATGAATATAATAACACCCACAATATTCCTTATGATCAAACAGCATATTGGAGGTCATAGGTCAGGTGTAGTTACTAATATTCAGTTCTGGTTGATTCAGCAACACGTGTGGACACTGAACATCTTTGTAATACAAAAGTTCCTTTTAGATTGACATGTTTATTATATTACTGGGGGTCAGAATGGCCCTTTTATGAAGCAGTTACCCAACAGTGCCTACAGCCGTGCATTTGTTGTATGCAAAGTTAGCATGTAAGACCTATTCATCCTATACACCTATTAGCCACAACATTAATAACACCTAGTGGTTTTAATATAAAGTTTTTAGAAGCTTTAATATTCATTATTGAGTACATATATATTTTTACATGCACTTTGTTTTTCATAAAATTGTATGAATTACAATAAAGTATCAATATGTATTAACTGCCTGTCAGCCCATAAAGTGGTTAAAATCTGTTCCACCTTTACCAACAATGTTCTTTGATCCTTATCTTTTTTAAACTGCTGTACACGCATTCCCATAATTACCATAATCCATACTCTGTATAGTTTAAAATATCCTCTTTTTCTAATATAGAACTTTTACTTTTGTACTTTAATACTGCAATTTGCATCTTTACTTGAGTGTTGAGTTGACATTTTGCCTCTTTCTGTTGTAACTGGACTATAACTTATTTAATTTGTGTGTTTTTTACATTAAAGAAACACAAACATAGTGTCTGCTTCTGTCAAATGCTTGAAGTCTGCTGCGTCTTGCAGGTGAGGTGAGAGCAGCAGTTCTGTGCAAGGTGTTCAGGCAGTTCAGGGCCAACGTACATAGACCTCAACCTTTTCGAATAAAACGAAATATGATATGATGAATATAGAATTTATTATACAGAATTTCAGTGCTGGTGTTCTCTTTCTTTCTTTGACTTCTTTGTACACCATTGATAAGTTAACCTTTAATTGGGATGTTTGAAACAAGTATAAATAACTAATCCATTATTTCTGTCCGTGTGGCTCTTTGTGGTTGCCATGCCCATTGAATGGAAAAATGGAGAATTTCCACCCTTGGCAGGCTTAGGTAGTGTTTAGTTCCATTTCACTTTCACTTCCAGGTAATTGCTGCAGATAATTTGGCTTGATTGCTTGTAATGCGGTTGTGTTACCGTATTTTTGCCTTGGATTCAGCTGTTGTGGTGCTGACGTTACATCTCTAGATCTGTGCCATAAGGTTGCTGAGTAAAATGTTATCAATATATCACGAATCATGGTTTAACCTTTAACTGTTTGCAGGGTGGGGAATTTAATGTGTAACCAGGATGCTTTTTTGTCTTGTCTGCATGTAATCCAACACTGCAAAGTGAGGGATGTTTCAGAGAACTCAGGGGAACGCGGCAAACGGGGGCGATCCATCTTGGTCCTAATTAGAGATGTCTCAGCTTTATTGGCGTGAGAAGGACCGGATACTGTTCATAACATCAGCCCTTGTCCAGCATCTGTGCTCTGGGATCTATTCCTCATTGAATTTCTGGTAACTGAATACAGCATTAACACTCCTGAGGGCAGTGTTAATGACATTAATGGGTACAACAGTGATGCATCACTGTAGCACCTAAAATAACAGTATGGAATATTCTCGGGGGTGGTTCAGCATTTACAGCAGCAGTTACCAATGCATGTGGTCTGAATGAGAACATTTCTTTTTACTGTTGTGTGTGGCAGTCATCAGTATGGTGAACACGTCTTCAGCCAGTTACGTTGCTTGGGTGAAACCACAGCACCTGTTGATTAAACAGAGCATATTACATCCCTCATATTTATTCTGAACATTTTTATTTTCCATTCCAGGTTTTCACAGCTGCTTTAAGACTTAACGTGCTGGTACATCATGAATTAGTGATTCATTACTCCAATAATAATTTCAGTTTTTTTTTTTTTTGTATTTCCTGCCATGAATGTCATTATGTTTTCACATTTTTACATAAATTGAAAAGTAATTCATAAAAGAAATGCATGTATCTGCGTCCACATAGATGGCTTGGCATAAATTCTGGGAAATGCAATGTAAAAATGTTACTTAGCAATAAAAATGCAAACAAAGCTTAAAGAAATTCCGCCTAAAGAAATCACATGTAAAAGTTCACACTTTTGTGCGGCTCAAATTGGGAAAATCATGTTCAAGCACAGTAAAATCCATTGCACCTGTCAGAAGTAATTACAGTGTACAAAGTGACTGCACTAATTTGGGTGTGTTAATTTGCAAGATGGATTATGTGTTGTATTAAGAATTCATTACCAAAGCTGTAATTAAATAGAACCATTTGTTTTATATTCAAGCTACATAATGAAAGAAGACATCCCTCTCACATTTAACAGCACAAGTAGTACAGGAATTAGGCCATAATATCAGTATAAAAACGTCTGTGCGAGTTTGTCTTTTTGACTGTTGGCCACCACACACACACACACACACACACACACACACACACACACACACACACACACACACACAGTTTACCTTTAATATTGTATTAGCTCAGTTGTTAAGGCAATCGTCCACGGCTTACAATGTCAGTGGCTCCAACCCCGGTCCCGACTATATGGCAAAGTGTCTCGGGGCAAGACACTGAACCCCTAACGCCCTATCCCCAGCTGTGCAGTGCCGGTCCAAGCCCGGTAGAAGTTGGGGAGGGTTGTGTCAGGTAGGTCATCCTGCGTTTTAAAAAAAAAAAAAAAAAACTGTGCTAAACCGCTGTGGTGGCCCTGAACTCACAGCATAAGCCGAAAGGACAAAAAAAATAATGTATTCCGACAGCTACATCTGTATTTAGGATTGGATGGTGAGCGAATATGAGCTGGGAATCTTATTATAGCTGCAATAATCCTGTTTAAGTTATCAGTTAGTGAAGTACAGAATTTACTGTATATGTAAAAGTGGTTGATGGTAGGGAAATTATAATACTTTTACCTAAGGCTGCAAATCTCCTCAGCTCTGAAGAATTTTGGCATCGTTCGGCTGACGTTTTTTGTAAATAAAGTGTTTTGATAGCACTGATTGCTTTACTGTGTCCAGGAGTTGCAGCTTTACCAGTCACTTTCAGACATACTGTACTTCAGGATGTCTGCGGGACAGTTTAAGGGGTTGCTAGTGCTTCTGACAGTTCATTTTAAGAAGCATAGGGGCAGCTAACCCCTACAGATTAGACCATGTTAATTGTATTTGTATGACACTGTAGCAAGCTGCATTATCAGTAGTCTTGTCACCTTTGAAAAGCTGGAGAAATCGAAATCGGGATAGAAAAAAATTAATACAATTGTTTTGCACAGCAAAATTTGTGTTGTGAAATGGCTCATTGGCAGGTTGTTGGTTTTTAAAATATTGTTTCTGGCAACCGTAACATTAATGTATGTGTATTCAGTCAAAAGTTAGATTTTGGTCCTTGATGAATGATTGGACATATAACATATTATTCATAAACTATTATTACATTTTTGTGAGAGAGAAAAGGTTCTACAAGCTGCTGTTTATTTGCATTCCAGACACACTTTGGTTTCACAGTTAGTCAAAGCAAAGTTTCAGGCTGCGGTTTTCAGGCTTAACTTAAAAGGATTTCAGCACAAAGCACAGACACTACTGTGAATCAACACTACTAACAGCTACGGTATAGCTTTTATCACACTTCCAAAAAGATATGAACATTCTTATTTGTGATTTGATTTTAGATGTGTCCATTCATAAAAAGAAACTTTCATTAGAACATCATGCAGTTATGAAAATATCTTACTTTAGTTCTACAGGGAAATCACATTACCTGATCAGTTGAAATACTGTTTCTTGTATGTTAATGCATGTTCTTCTCTTTCCCCATCTCCGCTGCTTGAAAGGTTTAGGAAGACTGATTTACATACTCATCTGTAATTCTCGCTGTAACATGTAATTGTGATAAGTCTTTTTGTTATGTAAAACGATTAAATGAAATTAAAGCACAAAGCTGTTGATAGCATCAACGGTTTACAGTGGGTCTGTGCAATGAAATTTCTTTTCCCACAGAATCGATGAGCTCCATTCCCTTGGTGGACTGTGTAATTACAAAACCCTCATTAGATTATGAAACTATACGGCATATGGTGAGAGGAGGAGATTCTTTTGATGTGCTCTTGTAATGACTGCAGCAAAAAAGAGAGCGAGAAAGAATTGCCTGACTTTGCTTCATTTGAATCTCTTGAAAGAAATCAAAGCTTTGAAAGTGGGGATTTCTGTATTTTGCAGTTCCCCCACCCCCAGACACCTCCTCTGACTCCTCTGTACTGACTCGGATACCAACTGTGAGTCTGGTATTGACCCTGAAAATGTCAAACTGTTTTGATACACAGAGGCCAGCATTATCAGGGCCTTTTTTTGATTTGCAGAGAATGTTTGTCGTTTTGCCAAAAGATGCCATCAGTAAAGAAAAATGAAGCTTGATGTGTTGAGAGATGCGATTCCTCTTCATAGAACATGAGACAGATGCTTTAGGCAGAGCTTGTCTTGAGTTCTCAGTACAACACATTAGACTGGCTTGATGTTTGGAAGCGGATAGCAGGCTGGGAAATGGAGTCATTCAGTGTTACTGTGATTGACTGTTGGAGACAAGTAAGTGTGTCTACAGTAAGCAGAGGGAGTGTTGAAGCAAGAACCCCCGTTTAAAGTCCATTCAGAAATCTGAAAAAGCAAGCGAGATCTCTCTCGTTCCAAATGTTTCCGTCTTTATCAAGCATCTTCTCTGTTGAAGAATCTTGTAATTTCCCAAAAGAGAAGCATTTAAAAATCGAGAAGTGTCAGCAATGGAACAAGAAAGGATGAACAATCCTCAACAGTAATCTGAAGCAGCACTTCTCAAACTGTGGGTTGAGATCCAAATTGACTTACAGGCTTGTTGCTGGTGGTCCCTTTATGACGAAGATATGAAATTTTTTAATAACCCTGTTTCCCAGAGCAAGGAAAGCTAATTTCTCACATGGGTCTTCAGATAAAAACATTTAAGAACCTCTCATGTAGAGTAGAGAATTATGTGTAATGCTGGGTAATTTGTAGATGAACCGGGTATTTATTTATTGTTATAGCGTAAGTACAGGACTTACAATTTGCTGCAGGTTCTAACAAGGTTAACAAACAGGGTTTATTTGTCATTTGGGTCTGTGGGAAAACACTGGGCTACATTTCCGCCTCAAATAATCTCAATTATCCATTGTGTCAAGACATCATGCGTTCAGCTCCTTTTGTTAGACTTCAGATTCAGATTTGTTTGTATTTATTATTTATTTACTTGCTATTGTTTTTACCCTGAACTGTCCTGTTAAAGCTGTTAAAAAATTAAGGCTGTTCTTCAGCTTTAATTTTTTCTCAATCAAGATGGATAAATATTTTGAACAGCCGATCAGAGCGGTCTCTCTCACCAACAGGACCACTGCTGATTCAACATGTTGAACTAGCCCAAAAACTGCCAACGGGCTCAACGGGGCAGAATACACTCCAAAACCCGACAAACTGACATTGGCCTACAGTCTTTGTTGTCTGCTACAGGTGAAGCTACCTGATGGTGCTGCGGTCTCCTCTTTTGCTAACTAAAACAGCCAAAATGCAGTTGCTTGTAATTTTTGAACGTTTTCAGGGTTAAGTTATTCCAATTCGCTTCAAACAAAAAAAAGTTGTTATTCCCATGATTGTTTCATTTTTCAAAGAAACATAAGATTATACTGGGACTCAGATTGGGTCAAAATGATAATAACAGATGGTGACGGTGGAAGGTAGAGTGAGATAAAAAGGACCATCATGAAGCAATTTAGGAAGAAACTACAAAGCAGGAATAAATCTGTCACAGTGCTGCGCTTTTCATAATAAACTGCTTATTTTGACTGCTGATTTACATCAAAATGCTTCACTTTTGTGATTTCGCCAAAGTTCTGAAAACCAACTTTAGCTCTTGATTTTATAACTTATGTATGCGTATATAAGGGACCCATGATGTTACTGAAGTGTTTGGAATGAAAGAAGTGACAGCAGAGCAGCTGATTGAACTTGAAATCACATTTGCAGATTTAGCGCCGCAGTCTGAAAGTTTATGGATGGTTTGTTTTAAGTACAATCTGGATGGTACTACCTAGCTCAGTTTTCTGAATGAATCATTTGCTACACAACATGGAGACACAGCATGAGGAGAAGAGAGGACTTGTTAAACTGGTGACCACTTCTGAACGTGTTTCCTATACGTTTCATAGTGGAAGGTTAGGAAAAACAGTAGAAGCTGACGTTGATGCTAAAGTTAAATGCCAGATAATTATCTCTAAACAAATATGAGAGCTCATATTCACAGAAAGAGGGAGAAACAGTAGAGAAGTTGGGAGCCTGTTATTGGACAAGGTTTAAGATTAAGTAACGGCAAGTCTAACATCATGATGTTTCACATTCAGCTAGTACAAATATCAAAAATGCTTGAGTGCATATCAAAAAGTTATAGTAAAGTAATGTCTATACTGTCGAGTAAACACTTCATCATCAACATCATTATCCTTCAAACAGTTTGAAGCTGCAAGAATTTAGTTACACAACCATAGTTTATTACTGATGTCATCACTTATACAGACAAAGGAACTGTCAGCGATACCTGCTATAATGTGATCAGAAAACCAGACTTGAGTAAGTAGTTGAAAACCGATTTGGGAGCATTGTCATCACCCAGCCAGCAACGTGTTATAATTTATCCTGCTGAACTCCAGAACTGTTATTCAACAATAGCATCTGTCAAAAGCAGCAGGAAATCCAAGTTTCTATCTCATAACAGCTGGTAGATATGATCAGTTTATATCATATGCGCTGGGTCAATTGTGCAGTCCTTAATTTCTAAACAGTATCTGGCCTGAAATGATCATGAAATACAGACATTATAGATGAAAATGTGGAGTGTATTTTGAGTTCTAAACTGATTTTGGTTTATTGTCCCTTCTGTGTTATGGCACACATGTCTTTGAAAATCACTGCTGCTGCTCAGCCACATTGTCATCTATTCTGTGAAACTACACTTTTTTTTTTTTTTTTTAGAGATAAAAGACCATTTGTATTGAATATTTGCAATACTTACTACATACTGACCTGCTGTTCACCCTGTTCAACTGATGCCAAATCCTCATGTAAATGACATATTACTTAAAAATTAACATAAAGGCAAAGTTCACCATTGTATTTCACTATACTGTATTTCACAAGCAGTACAGTGTCAGAGGTTAAATCCTATTGTTCGGTAAGGTTAATCATATGGAGTCCTTCAAAAAGAAGTGCTGCATCATCAGTACTTTGATAGGATTTACTCCTTTTTATGTCCTTAGAGTTGAAGCAGAAGCATTCCAAGTTTTCCATAGATTAACTATAGTCCTGATGAAAGAGTCTGTATTTACAGAAGGGTCCTTTGCATTACCCTTTTCTCTTTAGATGATCTGACAAAGAAGAACTGGTTCACCTGTGACAGAAAAAAAAACTGCGTTAAAATGAAATCAGAGCCATCTACAGTGGCATTTAAACAGCAACTGTGTTCTGTGTACTAACAAATTAATCTCTCAGTAGACTGAATATATTTGTTTTAATAGCCCCACACCTTCATTTTTCAGATATTATACCCGACTGTCTGTCTGAGTGGAAAGACACACACACCCATACAAAAATAACAGGGTTGAGGATAAAAAGAAAAGAACATGATCTTCAATAACGCACAACTTTATTATCAGAAAACCGCAGAAAGAAGACACGGGACTCCTGTCCCCTCCAAGTCACATATCAAAGATCTTGGCAAAGCAACAGAGAATAAAATGCGCTCTTCAACAATGAAATCTATTTTCATTCTTATATTTTCGTCAGTTTAAAAACGTATTACCTTTTACAGGTAAACATGACTAAAGGGGTAAAAGTGACTGAATCCAAAGTGTTTCATTAAGGTGCTTTGTGTATAAAATTGATTTGATTGAATTGATGGTGGTGCTATAGAAAATACTATAGAATCCAAAATGAACAGAGCTTAACTTCTGGAAAGGAAAAGTGCTCAGTAAATGAAATTGCCATCAGTCAATTCCATTTTGATACTACTTGTTGACAATGGTCAATTTTTACATGACTGTGAAAAACATAATCTTTTGGCCACTTAGCGGCAATACGCTAAAATCAATGCTTAACATCATCTTCTAAAATAAAAATGCCTATTCACAGATCCAGCAATTCAAGCACCAGAAAAGTCTTCTGATGGCATGTACTGCCAACCTAACATAAGTAAACACAATCATTTTTCTGTCAGTTTTAACTCCCCACCAACACTAATATACTGCATGCTGTAATTCTTACAGAGGTCTCACGCTTACTCGGTTGACTTTTGTTTACTTCCAGCCAATGTAAAAGTTTAGCGAGTCTAAAGTGTTTAAAAAATTGCAGAAGCATTCCTTTTTTTAAACAAAGACACTGGTCACCTAGTGGAGTGTGTCTGCTTTACATGTATGTTTAGGACAACAACAGGGGACTTTGACAGAGACAATAAGCTAAAACAGGTTTTAGACTCATGGATATTAAATGTAATTATAGGCATTTCATTGTTAGGTTTGCTTTCTGGACGACAATAGTTGAAAATATGTTTGAATGAACAAGTGAATTTGGAAAAATGACAGAAGTTACACTTTACGGTTCCTCTACTGGGTATTATGAATGTTCCCTGCAGTTTTCATGGAGATTTTACCAGTCCTACAACTAGGAGTAGGGTTAAAAAGTCACTTCATATCACTTATTCACAAAATTCTACATCATTATTAACAAAAATATCAACAAAACCTGACTTTTCGTAAAATAATATTGAAGATCAGTCCAACTGTGCACTTTATTGGCTCCTAACAGCATGAAAACGCATGGGATTCTCTCAGCTTCAATATCCTTGGAGTTCCTTATAAGAGACTTCTATTGGCGTCATGTATTAGCACATTGATCTCTCAGTTAGAATGTTGCACAGGATTCATGATAAAGGACCGTGCTGATTGGGTCTGTGCTCCATAAACTCTCAGTTTATGGAGCACTCTCTCAGTTTGAAGCTGTCAGATACTCTGAAGACCTCCATCCTCCTTGAGATTAAATTGCCTGTCATGAAGCTCAGTGGCTGACTGGCAGCTCTTCTGCACCTCCAAAAGTACATTCTGGAAAAGACTCTCGAGGAGCATAACATAACAACCTTCATAACGACGTCTGCTATCGATCCCAGCCGCCTGTCAGCCGCCACGTAGGCTTGACGGAGTGGGGGAAGCTGCCGCCGAACTTGTAGGGCTCCATTATCGAGGCTGAACTTTTGATAAGAAACAGACAGCTCTGACAGCCTGGTTAGATTAATTCACAAATGGGCTGTTTGACACACAACAGGGCAGAACAGTAGCACGGCACTGCACAGTGTCATATAAATCATCCTCAGTTATGCAGAAATGCACAACAACCCAAAAACCATCAGGCCATCACTCGACAAGAAAACTTGCAAACTCATATCAAACACAGTTAGAGTTTACATAAATTTTAGTTGTTGCAGCATTTTAGTGGTCGATGGAAGTCTGCAGTAAATTCTTCCCATTACAGAGCCATTTACATTCCGAGGTGTCGCCGTGATTAATGTGGTGCTAATTTGAGAATAATTCCTCGCTGAAAAGACAAAGAGCTGAGTGACTTTTTGTCAGAAGAGAAAATGTCTTCCCAGATAGATCTACATTATTTCTCACTTTGGGAGGTGTGGTGGGGGGTCATTACCATATTTGAATGACTGAAACAATGCTAAAAATACTGAGAGGAAAACCAAGTCTTCAGTGGGTGTTGCGTTCGTTTAATTGGTGTCTGACAAGTGCTAATTTAACTGGCAAAGGATGCATTTCCATTTAGTGCCTGAAGTGAGGTTGGCTGAAAGATTTAACGCAGCAGGTGCATGGGTTTGTTTTTGTGTTATTCAGCCCTGTAATTGGCACGCAGCCGTGTGTCCTTGTCAGCAATATGTTTTCTGTTTTCACCATCAAGACTGGGATTTTCATAGTATGGCCGTTTTTAAAGCTGCATAAGGCAAGATTTTTATGTGGAAATGCACCTGTAAAATCAGCAAAAAGTGAAAGCTGGGACAGTGCAGATTCATCTTTACCCAAATTACATTTTACTGTTAGGACTAGTGGAGAATCTTTATATAAATCAAGTTGCTGTACTTTCATTTTAATGGGAGTGATAGCAGTGCAGGAATTCAGATGGTTTCGAGATGGGAATGTAGGAGGAGAAAACAGTCATTATTAATTTGTGGAGTACAACTGTTACTATTAGAAGAAAACTGGGATGTATTACAAACACACCCACAAGACAAACAGTGCTTTCGGTCATTGCTCTCAGAGCCATTAATGCTGAATATTCACAGTGCAGTTAGAGAAGTTGCAGTGTTGAAAAGGGGTAAAGAGAGATAACATGCTATTGTACAAAATTATGACCATGTGTAGGTTGGATGGGTTTGGTTTTCATTTTTAAACTGGTTACCTGCATACAATTTGAACACATTTGTTTACCTTTTAATTTTAACATCTCATCCCGTATCAAAGCTTTTACCTCTCTTATGTTTATTTTAACTAGCAAAGAGAAATGTAGAAAGTGTTTGAGTAAGAGGCCTCTAATCTTTAGCCAGTGCTGACTGCTGCTTTCATGAGTAAAATGCCAAAATTAATTTAAATTAATATTTCACTATAAGCTTTCATATACATTACATACATTTCACAACATTTTTGCATTTTAGTGTGTATATATGACTTTAAATTTTAATTTATTTGGGTTCTTAAACTAGACTTAAATAGAAGCAATTATTGATTTGGATTAGATTATTTAATTTAAAAAATTGTCCATTGGTAAGTAATGAGCAACTATAATTAGTCATTTCAGTCATTTTTTAAACAAAGTACTTGATTAGACTGTCATACTGTCATACACACTACTCAACTGGATATCCTCAGATTTTGTTGTTGGTTGGAACATTATAACATTTCAAAATTGCAGAACTTAGATGCATTTGATATATGGATTTCAGTTTGTAAAATGCTGGCAAACCTTTACCCTAAACTTAACATGTTACAGTAATTAATGGAAATGACTTTTTGCTAAATTACAGAATTAGAATTTTTGATAATACCACCAAATGGTAGTATCCGAACCACTTGGATAACCTTGGGGGGAAATGTCACAGTAACACACAGACTAGCCCAGTTTGTCTTATTGTTTCTAACAAACAAAACAAAACTTGAAAATCATCATCTGAACGTTAACATTTTTGACACATTGTGGCTTTGAAATCTTTACTAGTGCAAATTTAAGAGTAAAACACTGACGTCTCTGAGAGAAAAGCCGAGACTCTGCAGACGTCCGTGTCTGCCAAAATTTAATTGTGAGATCTGGTATGAGTTAGATCAACAGGGATCGACAAATATAACGTTAAAAGACAAATACAAACAGTGTTGTAAACAGCAGTTTTCTCTGCACAGAAAGCTCCGCTTGCCAAATTTAGATCTTTATTTTCTTTCATCCCTCTGGTATAAAGCATCGCACACTCTGAGCAGTCTACTGACGTCACCTTCCAGGATTTCTGTGTTTACAAATCCAAAGGAGAAAAATAAAACTCTTACCTCTAGCGGCTAATTGCGGGCTGCAGATCTACAAATTTGAACTCTGTAGCTAAACATCTTTGCATGTCAGACTGTGTTCCCTGCTGTGTCCAGGGCTTTGTACAAGCCAGTCAGTGCTGGGTTCACATTTTGAATTCTCAAGGTGTTTCTGGTGTGTATGAATGCATTTATGACACAGACTGATACAGGTCAGTATAGCTGGAGGTTTCAGGTTTATGTTGTGTGAGGAAGAAAGCGTGACCTCCTCGCTGCTTCAAGCAGCCAACAGAAAGATTTGAAACTTGTTTCTCTGGCTGAGTTCAAAGGTGTGGAGATAAATCCCCTGGGTGATGTTGATGCTTTGAACAGGTTGTTGTTGTCTCTTCTCTCTATCTCTGGTGTAGTTGCAGCACTGGGATTTGTGGTTAATATAACATCTGTTTTCATAAAAATACGAATTGACAATATAAACGATATGCAAATATGATTTTTGTTGGAGGAGTGAGACACATTAATGATATCTCTTGGGAATTTCTTTGTGTTTGTCCATTGCATGTTTGGAGCAACATTAAAAAATAAAAACCATAAAAACATAATGATTACCTGGATTCCACCGTGAAGCATCTGACGTTACCAAAGCTGATCTCTGTCTGCGGAAATCTTTGCAGTTGTCCATTGTAAGGAAGACAACAAAAGACATGTTTAGCATTTGAACTTTAAGATCTCACAGTGCCTGATCAGTCTTAAACTGTTGAGACAACATCAGATGCCTGGGCCTGTCTAAGATTGTAGTCTGAACCATTTAAAGAAGATACAAAAAAAAAACATATGTATCCTATTTTGAGGTCCCGACAACTCCCTAAATCAATAACCCCAGGCTCCAGGCTCCCGGCTCCAGGCAGGTGTGGTGCGGGCAGCTTAAATAATTAAGTACATGGAGAGAAACAGAACTAAAGTCGTCATAACACAGTGAAGGATACAGGCATCAGGTTACAACCTTAAAAGCAGGTAATTGGAGTGTGTAATTGGCCAGTTTGGGTGCTCAAATTGGCCTGAAAGTGCTAAGGAGACATGGCAGCTCATTGATTACAGGCCCCTGAGGTCCGAGGACCGATTGCAAACATAAGCTGTTTTTAGGTAACGACGGGGCAGGCGACTGTAACAAAAGCTACAGCCGTTTGACCTTGTAGTGTGAAATGTCACATTCAACAGGTTTGAATATTCTATCAAAGTGATGGATTTTGTTCTTAAACTCACCTTAGTAGTTTTGATCTTGTTCCCCGTAGCACAGCTCCAGCCCTTTAGATCAGGAAGAACTTTGCACTCCTCGCCGTCGAGGCACGGGTGCATCTGACACCACCACTTCTGCTCTACTATGGAGGCTGACAAAGAGAAGTAGAGGTCAGAGCAATGGAGAATGCTTTAACAGCATATGTATGTTTTATTTATTAAAAAACCTGATTTTCTTTCCCGAATTCTTTAACCATGATAAACTTCTCTTAAATTTCCCCTCAACTAGCTCATTTAACATCATATTGTGCAAAGGTTTTTGACACTAGAAGTAAAGTGGTTTTCGAAATAATGCCATGGATGCTAAATAATAATCTAAACGCCTAGTTCTAAAACTAGTGGCCAGACTTTCATGTAGAAGAGATTGTTAATCTAGATTTTGACCCCATCTCACATTGCTTCTGCCTTGCGTCACAGTAAATGTTGTAGGAAAGAGTGGGAACACTGATCATTCAAACACACGTATCCACATGTTGAAGAATATTATTCTCCTCATGTGAGTGAAAAACCTTCAGCTGCAGTGAGAACACCTGCTCTGTCACCTCCAGGAGAGTGAGAGAACATTAAGCTTCTGCTACCCCACCATACAAGACATCATTTAAATTTACCACATTACAGAAGTCATTATCTACATTCCACATCCCCCTCCACCAGCATTACTGTTTCTCCTAATGAAGAGCCTGGTTATTACAATCTACACGTAACAGTGGAGCCTCACTAGAGTAAATTACACAGAATGGATACTTTATGACAAGAGGGAATCAATTTGTATCACGCAGCCATGGTTATAGCATTAGTCTGGTGTAAAAAGTGCATCAGGTCAACTGCAAGCAGATGGTGGTTGTGTTACAGCAGCTATTAAAAAGCCACAAAGCTTTCTGTGAAATAAAATGGAAGTATTGATAACCAAACATGCATAAAGTGCATGGGATTCATTTCACTTAACAGTTAATGACGCTTTACAACTATGAAAACTGAAATCATTAGGGAGCCAAAAATAGATTTATACTTTTATTTATTTTTCATTTTAGTTGTAAAAAGTCTCATATTAGATTATTTTTCTTTTTGGCATTTTTGTGGAAGTAAGGGGCACTTACACTGTCAGCACATCATGTCTGATTTGTGGATCCCTTTATGGGGACAAGGTATTGATGCATCGGTTCATGTATTCTATTAAAAAGTATTTGAAGTTTTATCTAAATAAAAGGTTAAATTGTCGTATTTAGTAAATATGTTATCAGTGTAGGCTAGAGTATTAGGGTTTGTGTCCTTGGATTCATTCAGTGATGACATTAGCTTGCTCCAAAAAAAGACCTGATTGTAAGACCTGCAGCTGTAAAAGGGTCACGCCAATAGTTTAACACCTCATTACATTATCAAGTTTACTCATGATTCAGTATTTGTTATTATTTATTTGCCCAAATAATGCTGGATACAGATGGTTGAAAGTTGGCCAAAAGATTTAATTTCATACCGGGAAATAAGAGTCTCTGCTAGATGAATTCAGTCTAATCATAAACTCCCTAGTCACTGTTTTGAATCCCTCTTGAACTTTGTAGAAACCTCAGTGATCAAACCTTTAAGAGTTTAATATTAAACCAAACCTTGTCAGACTGTCTACTTATAACCTTAGAAAACTTTTCCAGCAAAGGTCATGGTGACATTTTACATTTATTTTAATGCACAGTATAACATCCCCCCCCCCCCCCCCCCCCCATATTTATTAAATCCTCCTGAACTTTACACCAGTAAAACTTGGCTAACCAGCAGCACATGGGGTTTTTTCAAATCACTTGAAATTAATTTTGCTTGCTTTTCTTTTTCTTTTGTAATTGAGCTAGCAGTAGCATAAGAGGGGGAATAAATCCACCAGGCAGATTATTTTTTTAGGAAATTACAATAAATAGAAAGCTGCAAAAGTCAACAGTAAGGAAGAAAGAATTGGGCTTTTCTAATTGGATAGAAGGGCAAAACTTACTCAAAAATCTTTCACAGAAAATTTTGACAACTTCTCTACACAGTAAGTTATTTTGGTGCAAGTTTAAGTCACTGTTATACTGTTCAAGTATTGTATAACATTTTTATGCTACTTCATACTAATACTTTACTTTTGGAAATAATAGTTTTAATTTGCTACATTTGTTTGTTACTTAGTTATTGCTTTACATATTAACATGTTTTTATATTTGACTGTACCCTTTTAAACATGTAAGCAGTTGTTACAACTTTAACTAAACAACTGTATAAACTAAAACTCCAACAGTAAAATTTTTCCTACACATAAATGCAGAAAATGGTCATCAGATATGGTAAAGCATCCACAGGGAGCCTTTTTAATACTTTTAAGAAAACTTTGAGAAAAGTAATTTATCTTGCAGGTCTTGAAGCTGATTATTTCTATATTAAAGTATTACCACATTTACTCACAGAATCTTTTACTAAAGCACATCTCAAAAGTTTGAAATAAATCCCTCCCCTGGACTATGCCCGTAAACTACTTTGAATTCAGTCCAGCGGATGGTTTTAATATTGATGTGGAACTAAATGCAGCTGCACAGTGGTGAACTATCTGTTTAACATGAGGAGGTTTCCTACGCTGGTGCACTGCTGAGTCTATAGGAAACTGTGGCATAGCTGAAGCACAGCAGTTTTGTTTTTTATTTTTTTTTTGGCAACTTCTATCATTAAGAAGTCAGGGTGTAAAACTTACTCAGTAAAGACATTTTCTATCTTTAACTCTTTTAAATTACAAATTCAAATCTATTCAAGTTTTCTCCGAGGTCTGGAGGTTCATTTATCTTCATATAAAGAGGAGATTGTCTCACACAGAGTTGAACTAAAGGTAATCCCTGGTTGTAAAAGAAAGAATAATTAAAAGGTTAAGTGCTGGTCCTTTTTTTTCTGAGATCACCCACGGAGCTTTAAACTGAGGCCAGTGGCTCTCAGCTCTAATTTGCAGAAAATGTCAATACTAAAATGTCAAGGAATAGGTCAAACATGATTGGGTCCAGAGTTAAGCCAGAAATCTGTGCTTTTCAGACCAAAGTGAAGCAGCCACTTCAGTCGAGTCAGGGGTCTGACACATTAGCATGCTAACAGACCCTCTGGGTCATTGACTTTACAGTCTGTGGAGGACAGCTTCACAGTTATCCATAGGCGATTAATCAACCCTTTAGGATCTTTCTTTATCAGGTCAGATAGTATTAGCTATATTCATATATTCACACTCGAATGTCAAACAACCAGACAGGACCATAACAATAACTATTACTTCAAGTAATGCTTGTATTATTTTTATTATTATTTTGGCTACTAGAAGTATTATTACTGACGTGACTACAGTAAAAGGATACTTCTGCAAATGTCATCACTCCTTTTGTTATATTTCATGGTATTATTACTTCTGTATTGTGTATTATTACATCCTGCTGTTTGCATATAGCTAGTTCCACTGCTACTGTATCGTATTTAACACATACTGTATGTAAAACCTGTGGGCTGTAGATAGAGTTTGGATGCTTACTTTAAAATTAATGTAGGTACTGGTGAAAGCAGACAGAGACATGTGGACAAACACAATTAAAGTATCTTCATACCATATCTCCATATCTTCTTCCTCTTGGCATACTTACTAACTTGAAATTTGATTTGACAGATGTGGCAGAATTTGACTACCCTAATTTGGACAGAATTATTAGTATTACAAAGCAGGGTGGGTGATAGATACCTGGCAATGGTTAGTACCAAGAAAAAGAAAACAAATGGACATTTGCATCAATGTACTACATACTCTGCATGAAAAGCAGAACATCTTGGCAAATGGTTGCACATTCAATATGGCAGCAACGGAGGTTTAATGTCGCCTAAAAGCTCTATAGTTACACTGGATCTATCAAAATCAGAAACATTTAGGTGTTTGGTATTTTCTGTTCAACACATCTTAGAATTTACTAGTGTAGCTTAGCATATTTTTTTGTATGATATAAATATCTGTAAAACTAAACTTTGGGGCCTTGTGTGGGTGACTGTGCTGGAGATGGTGTGGTCCAAGAGAAGATCTAAGTGAAGCCAACAATCTCCTCAGTGACATATACTAAGACTGGTTAAGTAATGAAGTTAAACTTGGCACTTTTTAGTAATAATTACAACTTTTACTGAATATTATACCCCATTTTTGTAATAATCTAGTAAACTTGCTTAGTTATTTCTAGTAAGGTTTACTTGCATTTGCAGTGTATGTTTTAAAGAGGTGATGCAACACAGTGGTAAACATGCCCCTGTCCCAACCTTTTTCAAACGTGTTGTTGGCATCAAATTCAAAATATACACGTATATATTTTTTTAAAACGACAATCAAATTTCTTATTTATCTTTGGACTATTTACAATCAAAAATAGATTTCCACTGATCCACAAATCATTCCATTCTCTTTTTATTTACATTTTTTACAGACTTCCAACTTTTTATATACTTCAGCATGTGATCACTTAGTTTTGTTTTATTTTTTTGCATGGCTGCAGACAACATACCATTGTCTTTTTTTATGTGTTGCCCTCCTTTTTTTAAAAATTAACTAAATTGAGGAAGTTTGAGCTCAGAAACTTGGATGATCCTACCAACACAGATCCTCATGATCTATGGTAAAAGGACATATTTCATTACATATTCAGCTGGAGCGTACCATCCACACACGACGGGGCAGCTCTGGTGGTGCCAGCCACTTGCCCTGGAAAGCAGGAGCACTTCACAGTTTGTGACCTCTCCTCGATTTTGTTCTTGTTGCAGCAGCGATGCAATGCCACCACCTCACAGGTGCCTGTTCGGACATGGTGCGCTGCTGGAGAAATGACAGGAAAGATGGAATAACCAGCACAGCAATAGTTATTCCCCCGATCAACACTCACTTTGCCGGCTTTGGACAGGACCCAGAAGAATCTTTTACCTGGGTTTCTATTGCTTGTTCTTTATCCCAGTCATCTGCCTCAGTAATGAAAACATGATCAGTGAAAGCAGACTACCAGTTTCTGTACAAGTGCCAATTATCACAATGGGTTCCATCTTTTTTCTTTTTAAAGAGCCATTTTGTCTGAGTGGCCAAATTTCTTTTTAAAAGGATAAATGGTGGTGTTTTATCTTCTGTTACTTTGAACATTTTTATCTAAGGGTTATTCCTGTGATATAATATATATAACATAAACAAACTAATCATAAAGCTGAGACATTTCTAAGAGATACATTTAAAAGAAAGGGTCAAAGTAAAAGCAGCAAAAGCCGAAATCTCCTGACATGTATTATCTAGTATGAGTTCAAAAATGCTGGATCTTCATGTTCCTGTAATGAAAATCCATAGCATTTGTCAGACACTTCCTGACTGGTCATCCCACAAGTTTTAAGAACCCACACCAGTTTGTAACACATTTTCGTTTCAATCTTATAATATAAGCCTGGGGATTTTTCACATGAGCAACACTATGGAGCCATGTTTTTAAAAGTGGGTCCCCATTTTGTTTTTATTGCTAACTGGTGCAAAGACTTGTAGCACTGCTCCAAAAAAGTGGTGGGAGGAAAAAAAAAAAAAGGCCTCACAGATGTAGAATGCAATGCATCTTTAAAGGATAAATACAATGCGTTTGGTAAGAAACACTGATTGTAAGTCAATTTGAGTTTGACCCTGATGAAAACCATTTGGGTCATCGTCCCTTTAAGACCATCATGAGGCTACAAGGCTTTCACTGAAGTCAAACTCATAAAAGGATTTTAGTACAGCCCTTACTTTAAGCAGGACCAATCAATATCCAGTGTTGGAGACAGCATATCATTACTAACAATACTTTTAAATTATGTTTTAGAAGCTATTGACGACACCTCGATTATTTTGAGTCGGTAATGAGTGAAACAGATTTCTACAACAAGCAGCAACTGTTCTAAAACTTCACATACAGTGGGGGAAGGGGAAAGTGCAGCGCTGCAGTATTTGGAGCCAGTTTCCAGATCACGCTCCATTGTCTGAATTATTTAGAGCCTGAGCTGCTCCATTCTCTTTTAATTACATGTGACATTTTCATGAGGTGTCCTTCTGCAGAAATACTCACTGCTGCCTCCATAAACAGTAAATCTGAAAAGACTGAGGGAAACTGGTACTAACTTTTTGCACTGTAGCAGCTCAGCTAAACCCAGTTAATTACGTTTCCACTTTCACAGAATGTAATATTGGTGGATGGCAACAGTCTCCAGCCGGTGGAACAAACAACTACTGAGACAAACAGTGATGGAAACAATTGCCCTGCTGGGAGTGAAAGATATTAAATCTGACAAAGATGTTCAGCAACAGTTGAGCATCATAATATCTCAAGGATGTACCTGTTGCTTTCCTTATTTAGAACACATAACACACGAAGACATGACATTTACATTCAAATTTGCTGGCAATCTAATATCCTCACACCATATGTTTATGTCTCCATACAGTGATAAGGCTGCTGTTGTCTGTGAGATTGGATAGCATCAATCATTTCTCTGATGGCTGCTGCTAAAATGGATAAGCGAGAAGCAGGTAAAAAAAGGACATGATATCCAATATAAAAAGCTAAAAGACAGTGAGAACAGAAAGATTTTTGTTTTGATTATGCACAAAGCGTTTGATAGCAGGTCTGCTCTAACAATCCCCCTTCTCACCTCATATATCGAAAATAAGGCAGGTTGTTGCCCAAAAGTAGCGGGATGCTTACTCATGCTCTGCCCTAAACACGAAAAGATATGAAAGACAAACACAGAGCAAGCTGAGCTACTTTAGATGTTTGTAAGAGAATTGCTGCCAGTATCTCTCTAAAGAACATGCTTTACACTGAGAGACTGTGGAGTTTCTGACTGGATTTGGAGTTCTACTTGGATGCCTATTCAACTTCCCCTGCCAGCAGACTCAGAGAAAAGCATTTCACTCAGGCATCAGTCTGTCCTGCAAACCCTGGGTCCAGCTCAGACCTGCTGTGCTGATGCTGTGACACAGCCTTGGACATGCTGCAGCTGCTGTAGTTGCGTTTTGTAGACTTGTGTCTTTCAAAGTTTTATAAGACAAGGATGATTCCATAAAGCTTAGATAACAGGATTCCAGGGTGTCTTAAGAATCATTCCATATAAGCGCAACACTCAGTTTAATTCTGGCTGGGGACCCTGATTGTCTGTCCTACCTGACTCTCCTTCCCAAAGTTTCCTGTCTGCATTTAAAATGTTTTTTATGTGAAAAAGGTAAAAATGCATAAATAAAATGATCCATGCATAACAAATTAGAGAGAAATTAGTGAGTAGCAAGAAAGTGGGACATTTACTATGCCTGTAACTCAGATAACCCAGTTTCAGTGTGCAGTTTGTGTATGGATTATAAGTTTTGGATATTCTTTTATTTAACGAGGACTAATTTTGACTTAATAATTACACCTAATGTTGTATGTTCTAAAGCAAAAAAATTACTTAAAATGCTTGTGACATAATTCTTCTATCATAAATGAAGGACATTTGCATAATTCTTATCCATGCTCAGTACAATGGTCAAAGAAAGCAGATTCAGTTTTGAATGAAGGTTTGAATTTGTTTTCCTTCTTTAAACAGGAGAATACAATCTGTTACCTCATTTAACTAATTTAAGTATAAAGTGGGAGGAAGTGTGTGTGTGTGTGTGTGTGTGTGTGTGTGTGTGTGTGTATTCACATGAAACATCATTACCTCAGAAATATGTGGTATCCTAAATGTTTAGCATAATAAGTTTCCGTCCTAGCGTTAGGGGAAGATCATGATCCCCTCCCCTCCCCCCCCCCCGGATAATTTCCTAATTTATTGTGACCTGGTTGTTCAGTAAGAGTAAAGATGGAATTGACAGAATTGAATATGGCTTAATATATATCCTGCTACAATCAAATCCCCTTGGGCTTGTATTACTTTGCCTGGAGGTAAAAGCTAGAAAGACATGTAGAGTAGAGAGAAAATAACAAGCAAACAAAAGAAACACACTTTATTTTAATTTAGTTTAACAGATTTCAGCTAGGTGCTTAGCATGCTCCCATCACTTATAATGAGGGCACCAGGTGCGGTGCACCTTACCTAATCCTTTTGTTAAAGATATGAGTTCCACAAAGTGCAAAGGGCGGATATTTCTGTTTTGATGAAATCCATCAGTAGATTGGGTTCGTTAAAGAAGACACTGTTTGCATCAGACGTGCAAGCGTATAAAACCCACTCCCACTGAGTCAAACATAAATCAACTTGCCAAGAAGAGAAACCTTTCTCAAAGTAAAAGTATCTTTCCTTGACTAATCAGTCCACACTGCTGTGCTGCAAAGTAAAAATAGGACTAATTCAAATTTTTGGCTTTAGAGAAACTGCAGTAACCAGTGACCTGCAATTTTTTTTTTCCCAGACAGAATGACTAACTGTAACGCAGTGAGCGTTTACTTTGACAGGTTTACTGATTTGATGTAGTAAAGCCCGAAATAGAACGTGCTCCCTAATATGGAGCTGGCATGCAGTGCAGCTAATGCTTCAGTCTTTCACCTACAATATAGTGTGTTGGACAAGCTGCCAAAATTAGATGGCACATTATTTCTCACATCTGGTGTGCTAAACCCTCAAGGCCAACAGCTCCTTCACTGTCATCTTGACACAGCTCTGAACTCTGAAACCCACTGAGGACTAATGTGTTTTGAAATCTCTTAGTGTGTTATTGCCCCTGTGTAGCCCCATCTGAACAAAAGTACATTATATTTTGTACTGTATTACCAATACTTTATGCAAATAGTTGTCTATTCACTCACTGTCTAGCAACCATAATACAGATGACAGAAGGTCTGAGTTCATCCAAACGTTGTTACACTCCTCTGAGTTGCCTCAGTAACATACACTCAAAGCAAAAAGCTAATCAGGCAGCTCTGACTGGTGTGGTTAGCTCTTATCTGACTGTCTTTTCCTCATATTAGGCTGATTTGAGCGTTGTTATGCCAGTGAATGCCGAATTATGATGATGATGGTCACGGTTTGGCTGGTCACCTACTACAGACTCATTTTTGTTTCTGTATTTTATTTTATCCCATCATATGATCTTTCTTTAACCCCAGCCTTTTTTTTGGGGGGGGGGGGGTTTCAAAAACCAAATGATATTATGGCCCAACATGTTGCATGAATATAACCTTCTGAGCCTACTATCATATGGAGCAGATATCTACTGGCCCGTAGCTATGTGGCTGACTACAACAGATGATGGCATTAGAAGCAGATCTCAGCTCTGCAGCTACTTCACATATATTTATTTTCTGCCTGCACTGCTTTAAGATTGGTGCAACTATATGATATACATTGCCACTTCAATATGGCCTGTATATCAGCTCTACATTTACAATTCATCATTTAGCAGAAACCCTCACTCAAAGACAGAGACGCTACTTGCCTAAAAAAGAACAAAGCATTTCTTCGAAATCACAAAAAAGAAGAAACCTAAGCCCAATATCTGAGAAGCAGGCAAATGTCTTGTCAAAGGACACATCAACATGAGGAACAAAGGAGCTGGTGATCGAACTGCCAACCGTGTGATTAGTGAACAGTTGTTCAACCCAGATGGATAGATGGATAGATGGATAGATAGATGGATAGAAGACTAGAATATGGACCAAATAACTACCATGTCTCCATTTTAGCTTAATAAAACCCACCAGCACCTGTACCGCTGACTCATTAACACATTTAGAAAAACCTAAACGTACACGTCCCTTCGGAGGGACACGTCACCAGAAGGTTAAAGGCCCTGATGAAGTTCAACTTGTCACATATTGTACAACCAAAACATGTTGGTTAAGTTAAGGCAAACAACCGATCAGATTTCCATCATATCCTGTGAACTAACTGCAGCATAAACTCGCAACATTTGATGTTGACGATCAGACAGTAGCTGTGTTTTTACCAGGCATTTGTTCCCTTTAGTGAATCCTTTGAGTGGCTTTCAGTGAGGAGTGATGGGTTTTTTTTCTTTCTGTTGCAGCACTGAAATCACTCTCCTCGAGAAGCTTTTATGTGTTGGTCTCTGGAGACACAAGAAACTGGAAATGATGCATACTTTGTATTTTGTACGAAGCTGTTGTGAATGATAATGTAATCATGGCTTTATACACAGTGTTATGTGTAGCCAAAAACACCCCCTTTCTTATAGAGAAATTATTTTAGCTCACTGAGGGTAAATCTCTTTGTACAAACCTACATAATGAGGTGTTGAACTAAGATGTTAATAGTGATGAACAGATTTACCCCCACAAACTATTTGTTACTTTGTTAGTAGCAGTTTGAAGAATGACACATGCGTAAGTGATTTCGTCAAAACACGACTATAAATCAGACTCAGGGAGCCAAACACAATACAACTGAGCAATGGATTGATAGTTATATTTAACATTAGGCTGTTATCATGTCTCAGACTGTTCGGTACTGCTCTCTCGGGGATGCAAAAGTGTTTTCCCTTCTTGGCAAGATGCTTCTTCTCCAACACATTTTTTTTATTACAGCACGCACAAGGTTTTGGATGCATAACGTATAACAGAGGATATACTGTAAGTCAGATGATTGTCGTTGAGTCAGTGAGATCATACGTGAATGCAGCGGAAATGGAAAGCACCTCAAATTACATAATGCAAAGTGAATCTACACCTGTGCCACCTGGGTGCTACATGTCTAAAAATACTGTGTATTAAGCACTAAATACTTTTTTATTCTTCTCAGGTTCAAGAAGCCCCTTAGCAACCTGTTTTGATTCTTGCTAAGTGGTCTCCCATTGTGGACCCTGAAATTCAAGGCTCTAATGTGTCTCGCAGGATCACACCAGGAAAAAATGTAAGGTCAAAATTTAAAAGGCACTATTTGTTGGGAACTGGAGTGGCTAGAGGTTACACTGTACCTGCCATCCAGAAGGCTTCTTTAGTTGTGCGCAGCTGGTGGCTAGTTACAGACATTCAATTTCTGTAGAGTCGTTAACAACTTGAGTGTTGTTGAGGTCACACATGGGTCATTTTCTCACCCGGTCATCATTTGTGCATCAGACTGTAAGGTGGTCAAAGACACCACTTATTAGCCACAATGCAGTGCGGTCATCCCTCCCTGGGTAGTTTAAAGTGATGGACTTACTTGCTTTTAACTATGCGTTTACTGGCACATGATGGCAACTTTGCGTATCCTGCAGTGATTTGCTTTGGTTTGGTTTGTGCACATTGGCAGAAATTAATTCAATGCATATTGTATGTGCGATGCAATTTTGCGTATAACTGCCAGGGCAATTTTAATAGATCAAATAGTATTGGGGAAAGGGGGCGGCTGTAGCTCAGTTGGTAAGGCAGTCGTCCACAGGGTCAGTGGTTCGATCCCTGGTCCTGGCCACATGTCAAAGTGTCTCTGGGCAAGACACTGAACCCCCAACCCCCAGCTGTGCAGTGCCATTCCAAGCCCGGTAGAAATTGGGTAGGGTTACGTCAGGAAGGGCATCAGGCGTAAAAACTGTGCCAAATCAACATGCGGACAATGATCCGCCAAAAGCTGAAGCCGAAGTATTGGGGAAAGCTTACTCAGATCTACATAGAGCAACAGTATTTTTTTCATTTTAATTTTTTTTGCCTTAATCTTAACATTAATGTCTTTGAGTGTCACATAAGTTCTGGTTATATTATATAACTGGCTGTTCATGAGGAATAAATTCCATCGTTAGGAATGTTCAGGCCTAAATCTGCCCCCTATTTATCTATCTGGGGCGACTGTGGCGCATAGAGCGGTTGTCCACCAATCTCACAGTTGTTGGTTCAATCCCCGGCTCCTCCGGGTCACATGTCGAAGTGTCCTTGAGCAAGACACTGAACCCCAACTTAGTTGCTCCCGGTGAGTGTTGGCCAGCTGCATAGCAGCTCCCCCATCGGTGTATGAATGTGTGTGTGATTGTGAGTGTGAATGGGTAAATAAGAAGCAGTGTAAAGCGCTTTGAATGCCAATAGGTAGAAAAGCGCTATATAAGTGCAGAACATTTACCATTTAACCCTAGTAGCAAACATTTTAAATCCTCTAGACATACGCAGAGTAAACAGGTAAGTGTGCGAACGACGCATGTGATGCTGATATTGTCTAAACATGCAAATTGGTAAATAGCAGTTATATCCAAGGCCTAAAAGATACAATTGCATCTGACAATGGCCCTAAGATGCTATGATGTGTTCTAACTGACTGGTGGGACTCCCAGTTTTTCATTTATGGATTGCAGAGTTGTGCCGTACCCCTTTGGCCAGTAGAAACTATTTAAATATGAAATAATCTATCATTGCCGACGTCATTGTTTAACTGAATTGCCCAGGAATTCGTAGTAGTCTGCAGCAAAAGGATCACAAGTTGCCATTACAGTGGAGGTACAGTATATAAAGCAGTCCATGTGGTGACTGATAGACACACCCCCCTGTGGTCTTACCATAGATGTATGCACTTGCTGCTGAGACTGTTCAGCACTAAAAACAGTGGGCTGTAGTTAACACAGCTGCTGCTGATAGCATCTTTTGCACACATTACACACTGTTGACTTCCTGAAAATGTCAAACTGCTGCCTTTATGATAAAGTTTGGCCAGACTGCTACAGTTTGGCTGATGGTTTGTTTTACACCGAAAGACAAGATAGGGGAGTGAAAAAACACTGTCTGCAAAGCATTATTTGCTTTACCAGCAAATCCTGTTGGCATGACTTGCTTTCTTGTGGCCTGTGTGAACAACACCAAATATCCAGATACTCCCAAACATTTATATCATTAGATGTCTATATGGAGCTTACAAATATTAAACCTCTCCGCACTAGATTTAAACTAGGAAAAGGTAATTATATGATAAATGCTTTATACTTATGAAATACTGTTTTTACAAATGCTGTTTTTATGTATTTAGTAATTATTGTTAGAATGAAAATGAAATACTAAGGTGAATGTTTTTAATTTATTTAGGAAATGAGGAAACTGTAAAAATTGAATAAATATATTAGATGCTAATTAAAAAAAATGCGGTGTTCTCACAGTCTGGGAGGCGAGCTGCCCTGGGACTGAATCCATTGTGACTACACTCTGCTCTGCCTCCTTCTTGGTCAATAAAGGACAAGCGCTTTAGGTGAACAGAATGACCAATGACACTTATAAAGTTTGTGCCCTAAACATCCAACATAGTAAGGGATTGAGTCTTGTGTGGCATTATGGTTGTCTGACAAGCAAACTTTTTTCTCGTGAAGCAGAGAGCAAAATATACTGAATTTACATAACTGTCAGAGAGCAGAAAAGCATGTTTGATGTTGCAAACATGATCCTGCCTCCACTGACACAAACCGGTTATTTAAAGAAGTCAAAGCTCATATGTGCATTAGTAAATCATCTTGTCTCCATGCTGAAACGAAATAAATTTGCCTGCTTCTCAGATGTTAGGCTTAGGTTTCTTTTTTGTGATTTCTAAGAAATGCTTTTTTTTTTTTTTTTTTTAAAAGACACTGTATGTTCCTGATTCATTTCTTCCCTTGAATGATAACAGGTTTAGAGCAAGTTAAATAACACCCAGGGGAAATTAGAGGGCTGTGTTGGCTATCAGTGAGAAATGGAATGCATGTGAGATTATTCTGATCCACTTCCTGCTGAAATGATGAGCACCTTGATTGGGGATTGCTGCCAGTCAAAATCACACACATCAAAGTGCAGGGCTCCCATCTAATTGGTCAACAAAGAGAAGATGGCTATGCACGATTTCTATCATGCACACAAATGGACGTCCTGTCTGGCACCAGCTCTGCCAGTACACCACCAATTACCTGAAGCTGTGTTTTGTCAGTGGGACTCCCAATGATAAAACATTTGGGTTGGTCTCTACCTGTAATGTTGCCGAGTTGCCATAATTGATCTCCCTGGGTTTACTAGTGACGACTCGACAACACTTTTAATGAGTCGAGGGGCAGACAATTTTGACTTCTACCTTCAAAGGAACTGTTTCAACCCAATTACAACCCCATTTACAACTGCGACATTTTCCGTTTGATATGCAGCATAGTGAGAAATTCATTTCTAAACACCTCACATGAGCAGCCTCTATAGCAGCAATGTTCCATGTGTTTGTCTCACGTTTTTTCTCACTTTATGGGGAGCAGGTCCCTCCATCCTGGATGAACTGGATGATAATCTTGAATAGTAAGCCTCAGCATGTGAAAGCAATTATTTAATGTCTTCTGTGGCTCTGGAAGGCAAGTCTGAAATAATAACCCAGTTGTAACTTGATGAGTTGGGGTTGCATTGCTGGAGGTTACTTTTTTTTTTTTTTGTCTTCCATCTTTTCATCGCTCTATTCTCATTAAAGCAATTTAACAGGATTTTCTTCAAATTTGGCACAAATGTCCTCTTGGACTAATGGACGAGCTGATTAGATTATGGGTCTGGACAGTTTACATGCATGTGCAGACAGAGGCTCCAAAATGCAAAGGATTATTTCCAGTGAATGTTTATTAGTTGGTTTTAGATTTTAAAAAATGCCTGTCATGCAGACAGGGTGGGTTCTCGTTAGCATGGTGGCCCAGCGTGCCCCTACTATTATAGGGTAAACAGTGATGTACTCACCTGTAGTTCCTTCTGTTGGGACAGACATCTCCCAGACACTGATCACAAGCACCATTACAAGTAGAGCCCCTTTACTTCCGATCTGTGTGTATCGCTCACTCATCCTGCGAAAACAGAGAAGAGAGTTAGGTCATTTATTGAAGCAGTACTTTTAAACAATTTTAACCAATTAACTAACACCAGATACTGATTTATCAATTTTTTCCAACCACCACCACCCTGCAGCCTCCAGCTTCCAAATTGGTGTTTTTTTTTTTCAATGGTAGTCTTTGAATCAGAGGCTTTGTGGTGCAGAACAGGAAGAGGATGCTGCACCCAGTTTAACAGGAGTCTATTTGCTCTTATCAAGCAGAGTTACAGGCTCTTATCCTTCTACTTGCTTTTCAAAACAAACTACAGCTGTGATGTGTCCTAGATCAATGACATTTTCTCTCTTCCACTCTCCCTTTCTCCTTCAGCAGAAGGCTCTTACAGTGGGAGCATGAACAGAAGGTGAAGACCCTCTGCTGGCCCAACAGGCTTCCATGAGCCTCTCAAGGCTCTACAGCAGAGTTGAGGAGAGCACACAGGTCGCAGCGGTTAATCCATCCCTCCAAAGTACCTCTTCCAGTGCACAACCTCTCCCTAATGAAGTGTGGTGGAACTGAGGCCCCACTGTATAAACCATCTGGCACAGGGTGTTATCATTGACAGACAATGATCAGATTTCAAACAGGGATGCAGGAGCAGTACGGTAATTACTGGAAGAGGTATGGTATCGAATAACGCAAGCATACAGTGTTACAAGCTGCGTTTACGCCTTATTTACCGCCTCCCGCCTCTTATCTGTCTGCCTTATTGACATAAAGATTGGCTAAACCTCGTCGGGGTTCTCAGATTATTTGTGTAATTAAGTTTATTTTGGCTTACCGAAGATGACCTTTTATCAAGCTTTTTCCATACCCCAAAGCAATACACAGGAATTAGTGATGTGTGTCACGTGTTCTGTGCACTCTGTGATATTATGAATAGGATCTATCATCCAGACATACAGGCAATAACAACAGAAAAGGGAAGAACTGTGTCCCATGATGACTCTGCTCCTGTCTACATACTAAGAGAAACATACCTTCCAAACAATGCGTCTTGTAGTGTTATACCTTTTTAGAATTATGGGTAAAAAAACACCAGGGTTAAACACACAAAGTCAAGCATAATCCACAAATTAGCACAAATGAGCAGCGTGAATGAAATGAGCAGGAGGAGATAAAAGTATATCATGAGAAATGTAATTCTCTTTTGCAACAATGGGCGTCGTTCACTAATATTTGTGCAGTAATGTTCTCACTTTGTGCACAAAATAGGTGCACGTGCAAAATGACCGTCAGAAAGAGATTGTGGTAAACATGTGGACATGACAGCTTCCCAGAAGTGAAGCCCTTCTAAAATAGTTATCACTATTTTATTCAAGCCAGTTTTCAATCTGCTAACTCTATGCTTGTTTAAACTTCTGGAACGTTATTTTACGGTTAAAACAAACCACCTACACCACCTACTTAATCAGAATATATAATCAGGTCAAAACTGCACTAATTAATATTTTAAAATACATATTTTTATACTAACAATGAATCAGTTTATTATGTGTTAAGGGTGACTCATAACTATAAACCCACAGAGAAGTATCACCTGATTCTGCAGTTTCCATCAGCTCTACAGAAACTTTGATCATCTTTTAGTGTCATTTTGTTAAATTCTCACAGCTCCCATCAACCTTGCAGATTTATTGCTTAAATGTTCCGTATTTTTGCTGTGAAGCCCTTTGTAACTATGTTTTGTTACTGTTTGAGCTTTTAAATAGTAAGTGTCGCTGACATAAAAAATAAACTATTTAAATCGATTAATAATACTTCAGTTAGTGCAGAAACAAATTTATTCCAATCCATTTTTTTCCTTGTCCAGTTACACACTTTGCCTGGAGTTTTATTAGGCCAGAACAATAAACCTAATTATCATGGTACTTTGCTGGTGTGAAGTATTGTACCAGGCTTTTTTTAGTTCATCAATTTTCTTCTTATTTTAATAGTGGAACTTTTTACTGCCACCAGGGACTTTACATAACCGGTAACAACAAAGACACAAATGGGTGTTTTGAGAGGTAACTCAAACTTAGAAACTATCTACAGTTATTCTGACAATACTTCGTGTATAATGTATAGCTTTTTTCTGAGAGTAGGCCCTGCAGTAAAATGATAATGATTGCCATAAGCATGAAACTTGAACTCCAGATTGAAGTTTGAAGGAAAGCAGATGAAAAACAAACAAAAAAAAAAAACTAATAAACTCAAGCTTAAATTAAATGTGTAATTATTCTCTAATTGTCTGCAGTGATTTATTTTCCCCCTTGCTAACAGAGAGCAAATGTTTTACTGCCGTATATTATGCACTGCACTTGAGGACACTTTCAAATGCAAATGAACACCTTCATTGAGGAAAAATGCATATTCCTTTTGCTGGTGCCACCTCAGTGGCTCTCCTGGATTTGTGTGCTCAAATTTATCTAGAGATTGGACTTTTATCCTTTTGTTATGAGTTGGCTCTGTTGTGCGGCGTATAAGCCTGCGGTGTAGATCATTGGATTTCCTTTCAAGGGTACAAAGTGAATTTGTTTAAAATGGAATGAAGCACGAAAACCCCATCTCCGACCAAAACTCTGATGTCATTTTGTCCAGCCCTCCCACTCCTTTTCCCTCTTTGAAACACCATGAATGGCAGCATACCAGTGAGATTGTTTGGGGGGGGGAAAAAGACATAATTTGAGGCTTGACCTTGAGGGGAGACACTGACTTAGGCATTGTAGCATTTAAAAGACTTTTTCCAACCTGAAAACCTATTCTGGTAACTGCCACAGAAAAAAAGCAAAACCCAAGTCTAGTGTGTGTGACAGTTCCTACACGATTCCTTGTGTACTGAATGTGCAGCGTGTGGGTGTGTTTAGTCATTGTGGGGATGTAGAGGTTGAGTATTAGTATGTCCACTGTGTACAGCTCACCATAGACAGCACCAACGAAGCAGTAATTATGAGGTCAGCTGTAAATGAGTGTGATGGACTGAGGAAAGAAAGTGTTCTGGTGTCTGATAGTTTTGGCAGTTGGGGCTCTTTAGCACCTGCCAGAGGGAAGAAGATGGAAGAGGTTGTGTTCAGGGTGAAAAGGATCAGTGGTGATTTTCTTTGCCCATTTCCTGGCTCTGCATGTGTACAAGTCCTGGAAAGTGGGCATGGAAGTAACCAATGAATCTTTTTGCAGGTCTCACTGTCCACTCCAGCCTGCTCTTGTCCTGTTTGGTGCTTCCTCCAATTCAGACTGTGATAAAGGGGCACAGAACAGACACAGCATTCAGAGTAGAACTGGATTAGCAGCTCTTGTGGCAGGCTGAACTTCCTCAGCTCCCACAGGAAGTACGTCCTCTGCTGAGCCTCTTTGAGGATGGAAACTTTGGGAGCTTGACAGTCGATTCACTTGTGGTGTGGTGATTTGTGTAGAGGTAGAAGAACAGAGAGGATAGGACACATGCTTTGGTGGCACCAGTGCTGGTTTGCCATGTGCAGGATTTTCACATCCTCCCCTGCTGTGTCCCGTTGGTGATCCACTGACAGATGGAGGGAGATACAGAGAGCTGTGATAGGATTTCTGGAATGATAGTGTTGAATGCTAAACTAAAATCCACAAACAAAAGTCACACAGACGTCCCAGAGGAGTCTAGGTGTTCCAGGACGGAATCTGTTAAAGACTCAGATGAAGAGTGGCGCCAGTTTGTCGGGAAGCTGTCTGATTTTAGCTGTGAACCATGGCTTGTTGCTGTTTGTGCAATAGGTGTTGGTTGGCACACATCCTCACAAGACCTGACATACGATGTCACAGTGTGGGTCAGTTCATTCAGGTTTTCAGTGGCAGCTTCAAAAACACTCCGGTCTGTGCAGTCAAAGCAAGACCGCAGCTGCTGCTTTGCTTCACTGGTTCCTCTCCTCACAGTTTCTCCTGCCTTTACAGATTTTAGTTTTCGTTTGTGTGTCAGGAGGGTATGAGTGACCCAGAGCTGCCCTGGTAACAGAGCGTTAGCGTATTTCAGTAAATTATTAATGTCTCTTATGGGGTAGTTTATGTGCCTATATTTAGGCAGTTCGTGACTCAGATTTGCTTTGTTAAAGTCCCCAAGTACAATGGAAATTGAGTGTTGAAATTGTTTTTGCTCTAAACTGGTTAGTTTGTTGGCTCATTGCTGCAGCACATCTCTCACTCTGGCCTGTGGTGGGGATGTAGAAACAACCAGTACAAATGAGGAAAGTCTCATGGAGAATAACATGGTTTGCAAACAGAGTTTCCGGGCTCAACGGATTCTTCTTTACACCGTGACATCAGTACAACCACCACTATTGACATAGAAGCAGATTCCCTTTGTTACATGGTCCGCTCTGTGCAGGTGACCCAGGATACATGCACAGAGTCAGACTTCCAGTAAAGCAAATGACACAAGAACCTGAACAGTCCATATTTGTCCTGTTCGGAAGTAGCAGCTTGTCCATTTTGTCCGGGGAGAGGAGATTAGCCAGGTGAACTGATGGGAGGCCGGTGTAAACTCCTGCTAAATAGGTTTTTGAATGTATGATAACTGGTGGAAAAACTGCATGAATCTAAATCAAAGGAAACTGCAACATTTGCATACAGCAGTCATGCTGCCTTATTTCTGCTGTATTATAACATGAACGTCCCTGCACCACACACACGTCAATAAACCTTGTTATGAACAAAGCATATCAGATTTCCTTTCTGCATGCTAGTTTCTATGAGTAATGCAGATTAATTCCATTTCTTTTACAATTTAAATAGTGTATAGATTCAATTAACGTTCCTGGGCACGTCCTGATTTTACCTGAGCTTTTTTTCAACCGCTGGAAATGAAAAAAATTTAATGGACAAGTTTTGACAGGGCAAAGTGCAGCACTGGCCAGAGTCTACTTGCACTTTATTGCTGTCGATGGAGAAATAATAACATTTGGTATACTGTTGCCTAGAGACACAGTGAACAACCCCCGAGCTTGACACTTTGCCCAATCATTTTTTCCTTCCTGTACTGACAGTAAGACTGAACAATAGATCAAGAGGTTATGTTCCCGATTTCTGCCCCTGGCTGCCATATAAGGAGCTTGCTCCTCTTTAGAGCTCATTAGCATGCTAGCTAAAATGTCTAGAGCCTATGAACTTTTTCCAGCTCGACGCTTAAAATGTAAAGCACACCATGTGGAGCACTAATAAAAACTGGGTGCAGTTTTGGCACTTAGGAGGAAATGGATGCATTGTTTCCCTTTGTACAGGCCTTTGTAAGCTCATCTTATAATTTTATCACCAATTCTACCTAAACTAGCTCTGCTTTAACAGTTGCGTATTTTCCTCTGGCACCAAAGTGTTCGTTAACATCACACTTTGCCAAAAGAATAGTATCTTTATTTTTGGAGTAACTTCACCCACTCACCATTTGGAGGGAGCTCTGGAAAAGCAGGATGACAAACTCCATAGTGTGAGCAACAACATAACGTAATCTGAATTGAAGGATTCTCCAAGTGATGTCATCTGGAGCCACTTTACAGATAGACGTAGAGAGAGATTTCAATGTAGACATGCCAGTGGGAAGCTAATTGATATTCATTTGTACGTTTACTAGTCAAACAAGAACCTAAAAATATATACCCAATATCTATGAAGACTTCATTTACCATTTGCTTTTTGTCTTACTGCTAAATTACAGTGCATCCAGAAAGTATTCACAGCACCTAACTTTTTCCACATTTACAGCCTTATTCCAAAATGGATTAAATTCATTATTTTCCTCACATTTCTACAAACAACTCCCCATAATGACAACGTGAAATAAGTTTGTTTGAAATTTTTGCTTTGTGATTTGAATAATGATGCTTGATGGTAGTGGAGTGGTTACTGCTGCCGACACACAACTTTGTGGGTTGTGAGGTTGTGGGTTAGTGTCCCCGTCCGACCGGGGCCTTTCTGTGAGGAGTTTGCATGTTCTCTCTGTTCTTGCATGGTTTTCATCTCACTGTCCAACGACACATTCCAGTGGCATGTTAGGTTAATCGGTGATCTAAAATTGCCCATAGGGGTGAGAGTGTGAATATGCCTATGTGTGTTTGTGGTTACATATAATTGATGGTTCACTTAAAAATAAGTAAGTACTTTTAAACCTTGAGTATAAAGACACACTGCTTCTAGCAGTCACATACAGTTAACCAGCAGCTATTTCCACACTGATTTTCACTTAGAAAGAGACACTGCGCCGTGGCACATTTCAGATGTGTCAGTATAGTCTGTGTTTGTATGCACAGGCAGGTGGGAGCTTAAAAAAGATTTAGGTTGAGTACTGTATTTTGTTTGACAAGAGATCTGGACTGGAAAACACGGCACGTAAAAATTACATTTCACCAATTGATGAGGTTTCAGTGCAATCTCAAACAGGAACAATTTCAACATGACAAACATCCTCAGCCTTCAAAACGTCCATGGGAAAGAAAAGCTGGCATGTTGCCAGTTGTGTTTTGATAAGTGCTGAGATGTAAGAACTTTGGAGAAATAAGGACTGTGTGTTGATCCTGCTTCTGCCCTCTTTCCTCATTGTTGTCCCATTTGTGTCACTTATTTTCCTAGTTTTGTGGGCTTACACGGAGCCACAATACTTTTCATTAGTGAGCAACAGACTCTATCGCCCTTGGCCTACTAATAGTAGATCTTTTTTGCAAAAGAGGCAGGGAAAAAAAACCTTCACCTGTTTCCTGCAGGATGTAGGAGAGTTTTGTGGCATGTAAACCATTCAGGATTCATTAGGTCACGTGTAATATGTGTTTTTAAGAGACAACACATAAAATGAATGTCATATCTAAAGTTAATGATTAATTATCATCAATGGTTGATGATAATCATGTGTTAGGATGTAAAGTGAGCACAGAGTAAACTTCTACCAGCTAAGCCAAGTGTACATCCTTCTGCAGAACATAGGCAAAAAACAGGGAAAGTTCTTCCATGTTTTAGACACTTTAAGACTAATAACTCTCTTATAGTCTTCCATAAATATCTTGCCTGCAAGCAGCTTTGATGGTAATGTGTTTTGCTTTCATGCCAGTAATCATTTTAAATGTGTAAGATTCAATTTTCAGTTTCCCTCAATTGTAGGATGGCACATGCTTAAAATGCACGAGGCAAGTGTGTAATCCACGGTATCACAGAGTTTGCAGTGCGGATGGAGCGAGTGTTACTAAACCATAAAAAGCTGGACTTTCCCTTTCTGTTTCTGCAGCTGGATTTGATACAGGGATTAGCCCCGCTTCCCCCTTCCCTTCCATCTCTATCTCGCTCGTTACTTGGACCGTGACAGAGACTGTCACCTCGGACGGCTGCAGGGAGCCGATTGCTCCGTCGCAGAACAAACATCGCTCATTCGCCAAAACACAGATGTTCCCTTCTGACAGTTTAGGAGGGAAGCTCTCAACCCTGTCACGCCAAACAAGGGAGTTTGCCCACACACTGTCACGCGCTCTGTGAAACATCTGCCACAAATCCTTCTCAGTTCACTTCATAAACAAGACAAGACAGCTGTCAGGGTTGTGTTGACGTTGATGTATGCACTTAGGACTGTAAAAGAAGTCCTGCCTTAGCACATTGTCTGACCGACTTGCTAATCAAATCATTATACACCAGCCTGCAGCGGAGACGGAGCTGGCCCACTGCGTGATTCACAATCCATATTCTGTCGGAGCCTGTAAGACGCTTGGTTCATTCCTCTGGCCTTCATTGTCGCTTATGATTTGCTGCTCATATCAGATTACTTCAGAATGACTTTTCATATCAAATCGGGGATGTGATCCATATCACAAACTGATGGACCTCACAGCTCTGTGAAATATTTGCATGTGATAAGGATCAATATTCCTTATATCAGATATCATTGTCTTGAATGGATTTCTAAATCTCTTCTAACCGCCAGTCAAACAGTGGGTCTGGTTCTCCCTCAGTGTTAATGTTTCTCTGCAAAGCTGCCAAACTTCAGAACTTACAGTATCACTTAGTGAAGCCTATTTTGGTGTTAAGCAGAGATAATTCATTTGACTACATATAGTTTCAATCAAAACTGCAAAAAAAGGAAAGTTTTGTGCACTCACAACTCATGCCAGAGGAAAACTGATTGGAGGCCTTGATTTCAGATTTCACCTGAGAAGAAGCCTCGGCGCTGTAACCCGACACTGATGTTGAGTGCCCTTTCAGAGAGTTAAGCACCAAAACGACCTTCCGTAACGACACGTGGAGATGCTATCTGAGAGGCCGCGCTCATCAAAACCGCAACAGCCAAATGGTCTCAACCTTAGTTTTCCTTTGATCAAAGTGTCTATGCATCACAGTCTCATGATCCAGTGTGCTATTTCAGTCTAACCCTTCTTTTAAATATTGCCTGGCAACATCAGCAGGTAGAAGCATTCACACACAGATTACAGTGAATCTCCAGTGTCCTCTTTTTTTTCTTTCTATAGTTAAGATGTGTTTGCCTCCCTGTAATTGCTCTCTTAGCTGAGGATTTATGAATTATCAATGAGCACAGTCTAAACATTTTAGCAAAAATCAGCACATCTGTGGCACATGAGGGGAAAAAAAAGAGTCTGATTTGGATTAAATACATTTTTAAAACATCATTACTGTAACTCTAAGTATGTTAACTTAAAATATTGTAATTGTGCACTGTCTGTGCTGTTCTGCAGCAGTAGACAGTGACACAGACTGTCCAGCACTCCAAAAGTTACAAATGTCTTACTAAATACTAAATTACTAAAAATGTAAAGCTGCAAAATTTTGCGAAGCAGAAAAAAACTTGCCTTCAATAGTTGTGTGAATTTCATTGTTATAGTAGCTACAACTTTTCCAAATGTACTTCTGCTAGTGTGGCCTTTAAATTAGTCTCTCTCAGGTAGCTAGCAAACATATTTATGTGTGGCAGCTTGTTGTTGCTTTTCTTGGCTCTCAATTATGTTTTTTTTGCGAGAATGAGAAACATCAACCTGCGTGTGTGCACACGTCATAGCTCACTTAAGACAAAAATCTAATTCTGAACTCACGGGATTAGCCGAAGGGACGAAAAAAGATAAAATGAAAAATCAAAACGCACGCATTTATAATTAGGTCACCTCCTTCAGAATAAACATGTGACCCTGTGGATTGGTGTGTCTCGAGCCTGTTTCACATACTGTATGACAATGTTAGGAGAATTCAGCCTCCAATCTCCGGAGTGGCCTTTCACATATCTAACACACAGCGGGAGATCGCCCGAGTCAACACACCCGTTTGCTCACTTTTAATCCTCCTGATAATATAGAACAGAGCAGCATGCTACACGCATGAGGTCATACACATACAGTAAACCTTACACAAGGGTTCTCGAAGGATAAAGTCCAAAGGATAATGTCGACAGCGTCTCGCTACGACATTTGCATTTATACGTGCATCCCCTCCTGACAAAGTCGGGAGAAGGTCCGAATTCGAGTCCATGTCTGAAAGGGGTTTCTGTGATGTGTTTTTAATCATTTTTGAAGGTTTATGGCAAAAGTTGGAGACTAACAGACAATAACTAACTCATTTCACTGTTGGAGTCTGGTATCTGTGTGGCAATTGTTGAAAATTATGTAAATTGAAAAGTCTCTAAAGTTTAGGGACAAAGAATCTCAAAGAGTACAATTGCACTGAGTGTAGGATTCACAAATTACACAATGTCAGATTTTCTTTTAACCTTCCTCTTGTGTTAGGGTCGGCACCGACCCATTTTCAGTTTTAAATGCATAAAAAAACCATATACATTTGTTTGTTACATCAAGGCTTTTTGACTTTGTCAGTAACCTCTATTTCAACAAAATAAAAAACATTTAAAACTTCTAACTAAATTATGAAATGCTCTTAATGAAATTATGACATTTGTGATGTTAGGGTCGGTTTCGACCCACTTCTAAAAATAAGGTTATAAAGCAATATTTAGAGCAAAAACTGAACCAATAAGTGCACTGTCAGCCTAAACACTGACAGCCAGCTCCTCTCCCAATCATGTGAGCTTTAGGTGACTCTTGTTTTCCTGTATAGCTGCACAAATACAGAACAAACAAACAAACATGGACGCGTCCAGACGTGTGAACTCAGTATTGAATTGGTGACTTGCAGAGTTCACATCTCCAATTTACAGCTTCAAAAATGAGAAAGATTTTAAATAAGCGAAGTTCTGGATAGTATTTTTGGTAAAAATGAGGAAGTAAACACAGAGGAACAAAGCGACATGCATAAGCAGGTTTCTGAGGAGGAAGACAATGTAAAGTTTCATCCAGAAGAGACAGACACATCTGATGAGTCTGATAAGGAGGCCACCATTGAAGAATTTGCTGAAAGTCCAAAGATGGTAAGATCTTTTGGAGGTCAGTACCTCATGATGCACATGGCAGGGCAGCTGCAAAGGTCATCAAAATGACCCCTGGATTCACAAGGTTTGCTGTGACGAGAGTCAGTGACATCAAGACATGTTTTGAGCTTTTTATGCCATTGTCACTAAAAAGAGTAATTCTTGCTTTGACAAACCTTGAAGGAAAAAAAAGTCCACGGTGACAAGTGGAAAGACATTGATGAGGAACACCTAGATGCTTACCTTGGTGTTTTTCTTCTTGGTGGAGGGTACAGATCCTGCAATGAGGCCACTGATAGTCTCTGGGACGCATCAACAGACAGAAATATTTTTCGCGCAACAATGTCACTTATGGTATAAAAATCTGGGCAGCCTGAGATTCAAAAACAAGCTATGCCTGGAATTTACAGATTTACACAGGCAAAGTTGCTGGTGGCATCCCAGAGAAAAATCAAGGAAAACGTGTGGTCCTCGATATGACTACTGGACTGCAGAGTCACAATATCACTTGTGATAATTCTTTGTACCAGCTATGACCTTGGATAAGAGCTTCTCAGGAGGAAACTTTTAGTGAAATTTTAGTGAAATAATTTTATTTTTTGGCTTTTCCTTGAAGTAAATGTATATGGGTCAAAACTGACCCGTAACACAATAGATGTTACTATTGTTAAAAATATAAAAAAAAAAAAAAACTGAACAAAATTATTAAAGTGATGTGTTCTAACAACCCTTAATAATGGTAAGGTAACAAAACAATCTTGTATTTATTTATATTTTTCTATTGAGGTTCATTTTACAATGTTCTTATACTAAGATTGAGGGGTATGCTGACAAAAAAAAGCCCCAAAAGGCCCACACCTAAAACATTAAAACTAATATTTTCATTGAAAAAGAAGCCTAACAAGGTAACCAGCAAATGAGAAACAAATTACATGAGAAATAATTTTTTTTTTGTGTATTTTACAGCTGATTTAGGACACGGGTCAAAACTGACCCGTTAACACAAGGGATGGTAACAGAAAGCTAACACAAGAGGAAGGTTAAGAAGGACATTTAGGAAATGAAGTGAAAGTGTCAGAACTGCACCAAGGTCCAAAGTAGTTTAAATCACGAAGAGTCATTTTTGTCAGGTCCTTTACAACATATATTAATGTCACATTGTGGTGTCAGTGTGTTCTTGTGGCTGCAGAGTCTATTGTGTAACTGGAAGGACACTGGTTTGATCCCTGTGACAGCCCGGTGTCCTTGTCAGTGTGAACGAGTGTGTCAGCTCAATAACGGCAGAACAACATGGAGGATAATAAATAAATGATGTATGAAAAATTATATTCATTCCTGACAGCAAGTCAGGTGTGTGGGAGTCGGCAGGAAGCTCCCGGTCTGCTTTAATTTCAGTTTTGTGGGTCACAATTTCATGCTATTGCAGTTTTAAATGCATTGCTATGTTAAAGTTGATTAAATTCAAATGGATGCAGCGCTTATTGTCTTCCTGGCATCTCAGTAACACCTCAAAGAAAAGACTATTACTATAAAACATTTTTGGCAGAATTGTTCTGCGGGGTAAAAAGGGGGAATAACAGGTCATAGCTGCCTGAGTTTAAGTTATTTTTTAATTTTTTTGGTCTATCTCTTGGCTCTGCTGTCAGTTATTTGATAAGCCAGGGTTGAATCAAAGGCTTTTTGATTTTACATGTATCAGAATATTAAAAGCCATTTTCTTTTTACCTCTGTTTGATAACAGTGGAGAAATTGCATTCGGTATCAGATGTCAAATAGGAAGACTTTTTAGGATAAATGAGGTGAGAGGTATTTTGCGCTTACCCAATGGCTGACAGTTAAGTGGAGGAAAAAGAATATAAATAAAGCTATTTTTTGTGTCATTATGTAGAAGTACGCTGCATAGGTGTTTTAAGTACTTTGGCTTGGGTTATTATAGATTACTATATAAACCTTTAACAAATGGTTTAAAGTATGGTACAATGTAGTTGTATAAAGGCATAAGATTTTTATTTTGGTTTTATTATCATTATAATTATTAGAAAACCAGCTGCTGATAAGTATTTGCCCATAACTGCAGTTTTAGCTGCTGATGGAGGAAGTGCTGAGACCTCCTACTTACATAAAATTATCAGTACCACATTATAAAAAAATGCTTTATACCAGAGATGAAATTACATTTTGTACAGAGTGCTCATTTGAAAAAAATGGATTTGAATGCATTCATGTGTAATATACGTATTTATGTGTAGTATGCAACTCATGATGACGGTGACCATGGTCAAGGTTTAGAACATTCAGGCATTACTCGTTTGATTCTGGATCCTTTTAGAAACAGATAAAGAACAGGGTCCATGTCAGGGAGCCTGTATCATGAGATGGAGACTTATCCTTCTATCTTTGGGCTCAACTCAATATTTTGGAGATCACAAATCAGGCTAGATAACTATGGTAACTAGCAGTTTGTTTCATATCTAAGTTGCTCCAGAGCAGGTTCAGAGGATCAGATTGTCAGTTGTTCAGATCCAGTGTCAGACACATTTAACGAGAACCCTAAATATCATATTCACTGAATATACACAATATACAATGAATCCTTTGTATACGGCCATCTGTGCATTGGGCAACTAAGCTTAACAAGAACCTGGGAACAAGTGAAAGTAAAGTTACAAGAATAGTCTGCAAACTAGTGCCCGTGTATTACTCTTAGCCCTACTCTAACATAAATGGTGGGGACTTTATTGTGAATAAGTAAATTTAAAATGAGATATTACTTCATTTCCGAAATTGCGTTAGGCTATGCCTCACTAACACACACACGGAAAAAAGTGTGTGCTTGATAATACATTTTTCTGAATCCCATTTTTTTTATTACCCCAATTTCACTGGCTTGCTCATGTAAGAACAATGCATCCATAGTTCCTGGTACAATACCAGAACTTGTTAGCCGAACCTGTTAATCCATGTACAAAGGACAGGACCCAGGGCTCTGAATGGCCAGGTAACCACAAGAGAGCTAACTGTACAAGACTGTATTGAACTTGCTTAGCGATACTGGCAGCACCTGTCAAAATATCATGCTGTTGTATCATAATTAGTTGCTTTATATAAGTAGTTGTCCTCCAAACCTGGTTTAAAATATTTCTTCATGACATCAAATATGTGACTTAATATAAGTACAGAGGTGGTAGAAGTACACAAACCCAATACAAAAAAATAATCAAATAATGCAAGTATTACTAATAATAAAAATGCATGTATTGGCTTTAAAAAAGTACCACTTTAAATCTCTGTAATTAGCAGACATAATTTTATTTACAGTACAAAGTAGAAAGTATTGATTAAAAAGTAGGTAAAAAAATATTTTAAAATCTGATTATGGTAATTATGGCAAAACATGTAAAGTAATTAATAAAAAAGGTTCAAAGATCTCTGTTGGTACGGGTGGAGGTGATTTTAATCACCTTTTGTTCTCACAGATCGTTAACAAATAATGAACATTTACTAGTTCGTAATATTTGTATTTAAAATAGAAACATATACTTTTATAATATAACCACCAGGGAGCGGATCAGTGTACAGAAGACGATAGGATAAAACACTGGAACTGAACGTAGCACTCAGCTAACAGTTGTAACAGTATCCCAAATAGATGGACGTTGGTCTGGAAATATGACCAAAACCCCCCAGATTTGTTTTTGTTCACCTCCGAATGGTGGATAGCCGTAAATGAGGAGCTCTGTCCACCGCTGAGATGAGCACAGACAAAAAAAACTCCAAAATCTTTCATTTGAAATAACCAAAAGTGATGTAGCTTTGTAAGGGAGTTCTGTGTTCGTGCAGGACTACAGAGAAAGAAGATGCTGAGATGCCTTTATTGTTAGTTTGAATCTAATACAAAACTTGTGATTTGGTTGATTATATTGCTGTGTTGGGCTTTTGACACCTTCTTAAGAGAAAATGCACCTGTGCAAGAACAAATATGAACCTGATGAGATTAGTTTTGTTTGAAAGCAGCCTTCCACTGTGGAGTATGTCATTTGTGTATCCATAAACAACCCAAACTATATGAAATTACAGCTAAATCATTTCTGCATTGTGGAGGGACTTGTTACTGCTACTGTAAGACGACCGCTATTCATTTCAAATTCACAACGGGGCTGACTTCTCTTTAAAAAGGCGGCGGGGCTATTTAAGAAATCACATAGGAGAACAGGAATACATTAGACACTGAGGTAGCCGCCATTTATCATCATTATTAGACAAACAGCTGAAGCCTTAACCATGTACGTGATATTTTCTCTCTCTCTCTGCCGCAGCTTACCTTTCGTCCCTGTCAAGTTAAAGTACCTAGAGGAGCTCTGGCAAGTTTTCTTTGCTCTGTGAAATAATAATAGACTTTATTATAGGTCATAGAAAGGTTTCTATTCAACAGTCTAAACTGATATAATTGGCTTTAAATCTCAGCTGTGTTTTTACAGAGGAGATGCACTGCAGCATTTATAGTCAGGTTCAACATGGAGCGGACAGAAAATGGAAAATGTATATAAACACTTAGCAACAGAGCCGAAAAGAGGATTGAGTCAGTCAAAACACTGTGATATTTGTGCTCTCGGTGTGAAATAGCTGTCAAGGCTGTAGCCACCTCGTTCTTTGTTAGTCTATATAGGTTAATAAAGTGAACAGATATGAACAAGGAGGGAATTTGTGTCTAAATTCAGATGTTGATGCTGTGAAGAGGCAGATTATAAGTTGATATGAGAGAGTGTGACTGTAAGTTTTCTAGCTACATTAAGACAAATGTTTTTCCCCCTTTTTTTTTTTTTTGTTTCCTTCATGACTCCGTGTTCTCACGTGTGACTAAAAATTCTTTCTTTGCTGACAGGATCAGCACACTCAGCCACGGTGCACTTCCTACAGTCTGTGTGATTGGAAACCCAAAAATTCCCACCTCAGATTAGTTGCAGGCAGTAAGTGTGGGGGAAACATGAATAGTGTCGGCTCTTGCGTGCTTTGATGAGAAGAAAAGGTGAGAAGCGCGGAGCACGTTGAAATCTATTTTTAGACGTCTAATAAAACTTCTCAGTGCTGCACTGACAGCAGGAGAGACGTTGACAGGCGATTATGGTGCTCTTTAATTAGCTCCCAAGCTCTATGTATCTGTTAGCCAATTATCATCACTGAATGCAATGTTTGATGCCTCCTACCTAGGTTATATGTCAAAGAGCCAAGGAAATGTGAACTAAATTTATGCTATTGTACATATTTGCACAGGAATATTCATGGGGAGGCAAAGAGGCACCTTCACCACTGAATCATGGGAAGAAAATGAACGGAGTGAGACCTTGTCAAAGATGACAGCTCTTCCACTGCTGTCACTGTCAACTAGAGTAGAGAGCAGTGTGGTCTCTGTACAGTAAAATTTAACAGCAACAAAGAAATGAAAGCTATAAAAACCAAAGGGCATCTTTCCATAGCTGCCATTTTGGTTGGCCACTCAGGCGAATTTACACGGGCACAAGATTTTTATTCATTATCAGATCATTGTTATGGTTTTGCAGGTCACCTACTATCTACTGGCATATTTATTCTGAGCTAGATGTGTGGGAACTTTGCAAAATGAAGCATCTGTTGAAAATGTGATGTCTTGCCAGAGTTGCAAGTCAAACAATTTATACTGTATTTAACCCACCCACCACAATCTATGCTAACCTCTTTATTTATGTCTAAACTAGATGGACTAGATGGTGATAACAACCGATAATGTCCGTTTAATGGTGTCATAACATCTAAATTGCGTGATTTCACTAATAGTATTATGTTACCAAATCTCAGCATTTTAACGAAGACAAAACTATCATGACCAGTTGAAATTATCGATAAAACTTTTTCCTTTAAAGACGTGGAAATCTTAATCTGCAGTGCAATGTTTTGCAAATCATGTTAACATTAGCCTGTTGTACAGAGAGAGAAAGAAATTGAAGAGAAGGCACAGCCCTGCCAGCTTATCATAACGAATCCACGCGCTCCTGCACAGGTTGTATTTATATTCCAACTGTCTTTGTGTTACAACACAGACGACAGGCACAAATGCTTAGCAAATGACACGAGCCATAAATCAGTGCTGCCTCACGTCCTCTTATCTCCTGCCCTTTAATGTTGACCTCTCTCTTGTTTCAGAGCGGAAGCACGGCAGCGAGTGCCGGAGGCGGCCCCCACTCAGGCTCTGATTATGGCAGCTCCTCTCTTTAAAGGCCGGCAGGTGCTGCTGGGACAGAACGGCCAGGGCAAGATGCTGAGGAAGGGGAGCTGTAAAAAAAAAAAATCTATTTAATTACAGAAAGCGATCGGGCAGGGTACACAAGCTTTAAAATTAAATTGCACTTTTTTTTTTTTGGCAGGGGGGTTACACGATTCTCTCTGCTGTTTTACATCACAGAACAATGAGACTCAAGTTATTTTAGCTGTGGCCCTCGTGAGGCTTATAATCCAGGCTAAGTGACAGGCTAATTTGTGGTATTAGATTGCTTTCAGCGGGTCGTTTGGGCCTGCTTTGAACGTTAGCGGTATGAAAAAGCTGCTCTGCCTCAGCGGTCACATTGACTTGTATGCTGTCTGACTGCTGGGAGGGGAGGAGACGAGGAGAAGGAGGAGGAAAGGGGGTCACGGCGACTCTCAGAAGCCATATTTCCACGGTCGTGTTCAATCTCCTCACGGCAGATAGAGAACAAGCAACAAGGATTCAACTGGAGGTACAAAATCAGAGCTTTGTAGGGAAACTTCCTCCCAGCCGAGATCAGTGGAGTGTTCAGTCTAATCATAGTGTGAATTTGGTCTTTTTATAATGAGCGATGAGACTTAAATAGAACTAAAGGTCCATGGAATGAGAAAATAGGTTTTCTGCAGGAGTGGAAATCCATCAAAAGGGACAAGAGGCAACTCTAGTGGTGTTAAAATGGTTCAGTGGTGAGACAAAACATCCAGTACAGTAGAAAGAAATCAAAGCCTGTATGTGGGTTTTTTTTGGGGGGGGGGGGTCTTAATACTACACTAGAGGCTTAAGATACTGTATACCCTTAAACGCAAGACTAGACAAGACAATAAGATGGGGCCCATGCTAAGTCAACTTAGTGCTGATGACCATTCAGTGTCAGGGGCCGGAACAAGCAATTAAAGGCAATAGAAAAATGGAGGATTAGTTAGAATTAATCCGCAACTTTTCCCATTTTCTTGGAGAAAACGCTGAAATAGAAGGACATGGAAATCTAGCAGAGCATAGCAGAACTAATGGCTTGGCAGCTCTCCCCCCTGAAATGAGAAGGGACTAATGGATTCGCAGCCCTGGCTAAGATGGCTGAGCCAGATTGCATGTGGATTTATGTGATTAAGAATATGGTGGCCCCAGTCCTCCTTTTGACAGAGGAAATGTAATATATGACAACGAATGCTAAAATACGAAATTCCTCATTTAAATGATCCGTTTCTTTTGCAAGGAATTCAGGGCACAATTGAGATTTTAGATTAGGGAAATACAGTGTGTGCATGTCCAAATCATATGTATTTATGACATGGGTGCACAGGATGTGGTGTGTGGGCCATCGGATGTCTGGACTCCCTCAGATAGATGCTGTACGATTGTTACACTCTGTGATTTTTCAGTCTTCTTCAAGAGATTTTTACATTTTGTGGAACTATGTCGCCCTATTAGCAGACTTGATCATTTCAGAATTAGTCATTTTGAGAAAGATTTTAAGGTAAGATTTCCAGTGCCATGTGGCAAAAGATTTGTTTTAATTGAGCAGCAATACTTCCGTAAAGCTGGTACATTTCATAATCACACTGCAATAATGATAATGATTCTATTAATAATAATAAGGTATAAAGTGTAACACATTGTAAGCAAAGAAGATTAAAAACATTACATGTCCTTATTTTTGATATTAATATGAACAAACAATCTTTTAACATTGTTAAGTCTTAGACAATGTAATGCTCTGATGTTATGCTATCTGAGAATTGATTGCCTGACCAGACTTTATTGCATTTTCAAGCCATGTAAAGGCACAATTTATTACATTCCACCAAGTTATTACTTCATCTATCAACAAAATAATGGGACAGCGAGAGCCAGGTGTGTGTGTGTGTGTGTGTGTGTGTGTGTGTGTGTGTGTGTGTGTGTGTGTGTGTGTGTGTGTGTGTGTGTGTGTGTGTGTGTGTGTGTGTGTGTGTGTGTGTGTCAAGCTGATATACTGTATCAGAGAAACTCAATATCAATTACAAAGTTACAAACTTACAAGTTACACATATGATACAAAGCCATTAAGAGTCACAACTTTCGTCTTGATGTGTCTTCATAAACCAACCTGCCTGAGATTAGGGAAAGTTCACCGTCTAAGAAAGTGTGTAACAGGAATCTGTGGCCTGAGTAATTAAACCCTGGTTACTACTAGTAATCAGGGCATGCAGCAAGATTGTAGGTGGGCTTCTTCAGAAGGGCTCATCGTATGCTTGATATATACATACTTACTTTTTTTTTTAGGCTGGAATTAAGGGGCCTGGGTCAAAGCCTTTATGTAATTATCCGAAACGTACAGTACAATCCCATGCATCAGCTTTGGAAACTTTGTTTCTCATCTTTTTCAAACTACTGTTTTTATTTTTTCAATTTTTTTAATATGCAACATCTCAGCCATTTGCTTTGTTACAATATTAAACCAAAAAAAATTCCCTGGAGTTGAAAAATAGTCAAATGGTTCTGATTTTAACTAGAGCTAGAGCTGTGGTCCCCAACTGTTGGGTCGTGGTTTCTCAGCTCTGGTCCAGCTTAAAGTTAACAATGACTTGGCCTGTAAGAACAGGATAAACATTAAAAAACCTGAGATTTATTCCGGCTGTTTTCTCTTTATCCTGAACTGAAGTATGTGGTTAAATAAGACCAGAAGAAAATATAAATTCTTCTTTCGTTGCACTGCAGTACAATTTATTGTGTACATTGTGTGTTGTGTACGTTTAGATGTCAAAGACCTGATAAGAACTGGATCACATGTACAAATGGACAGGAAATTGATAACATTTGGGAACGTGAGCAGAACAAGTCCAAATCTTATGATGATCTATAACTGCTAGAAAGAAAATATATGATGTGAAATATGCTGTCTAACAATATAGCTACTTCAGATGGCATAACTCTGGTCTCCAGTACCGCTGAGGAACCTTGGAGTTATCTTTGACCAGGATTTGTCCTTTACCTCACTCATAAAACAAATCTCTAGAACAGCCTTCTTCCACCTACGGAACATTGCCAAAATTAGGAGCATCCTGTCTCAAAGTAAGATGAAAAACTAGTCCATGCATTTGTTACTTCTAGGTTGGACTACTGTAACTCCCTACTTTCAGGATGCAAGAGGCAAGAGTGCGGACGGAAATTAGCAGGAGAGATCATATTTCTCCCTCATTAGCTTCACCAGTGGCTTCCCTAAAAAAAAAAAAGTTGAATAAAATTCAAAACCCTCCTCCTTACATATAAACCTCTTAATGGTCAAGCTCCATCATATTTAAAAGAACTCCTAGTACGATTTTGTCGGATTAGACCACTTCGATCCCAGAATGCAGGCTTACTTGTGGTTCACAGAGTTTCCAAAGGTAGAATGGGAGGCAGAGCCTTTAGACACCCTTTCTACTTTTAGGACTAGACTTAAAACCTTCCTCTTTGTTAAGGCCTATAGTTGAAGCTGCTCAGTCAACCTGAACTAGCTCTCAGTTATGATGCTATGGGTTCCTACTGTTGGGGGACCCCCCCCCCCCCAAAGTGCAATCAGCTCCTCTCTATACATTCATTTGTCACCACTGCATGCTATTAACTTTGTGAATTCTCTCTCCTTCCGTTGTGCTTCTCCCCCTCTGTCTCCCTCTCTCTGTCCCCTTCTGCAGGTGTCCTCTGATCTGTGTGTTTTCCAGTGTGCACATTGGAACATTGGACACAGTGTGTTCTGTTGTTGCTTTTGTTGCTCTTTTCTTTTCTCTCTTCACTTTCCACTCACCCCGACCGGTCAAGGCAGATGGCCGCCCACCCTGAGCCTGGTTCTGCAGGAGGTTTCTTCCGTTAAAGGGAGTTTTTCCTCTCCACTGTTGCCTAGGGCTTGTTCCAGGGGGAATTACTGGCCTGCCACTACATACTTGTGTAGTCTGGACTTTATTATGTAAAGTGCCTTGAGATGACTTTGTTGTGAATTGGTGCTATATAAACTAAGTGAAATTGAATTGAATTGAATTAATTCAGAAAAAAGGCCATTCCTTTTATATGGAGCCTCTTTAAAATATACAGTGCCATAGCAAGCACCCTCTCATTATAAGAGAGTAGAGGACATACGGTAGAAAGCAGGGTGGGACTGCATGCTTGCCATCTGAAAGTGCCACTCGCTACAGCAAAGACCATCTTCGACAGGTGCCGGCGGATAATTGGACGCTGTGCCGACTACAACCACAGCACTGTTGTCTCCTAGAGCTCATTACTATCACTCAGAAGTTCCCCTTAAAAACCTCCATAGCCACATGACTTTATACATTTAGGAAACACGTGGCTGAAATCCCCTGACTGTCCTAACACTGAAGGGCCTGTCACTTTGTGAGCTGGTGACGTGAGTAAGTGATTGCGCTCAGCATGGAAAACCTGGGTTTTTTGATTAGCTACCTGTAGGTACACACACATTGTGCAGTATTTATTCATGAAACCTGTATTATATATCAACTGTGTACTGGTTATAACTTTAAAGGAGGCTTTTTTTCTGGCCTTTTGCCCAGAATATATATATTTTAGATAACCGGGTTGTTAATCAGCTTTAGTGAGCCAAAACTGGTGTTGCCAGATGTTTGTCTCTGAAATATCTTTATTTTTTTATTTTTTTATTTTTTTACACATTTGCAGATGGTTTAAAACTGAGTTTAGCAGCAAGAAACTGACAACACATATCTGCTGGCATATGTAAGTGCATACTGCTAAGGTAGTGTTTTAGCGCATTTTTGTATTCAATGGATTCTTAAAAATACATCGATAAAATGAGGATGGAAATACAGAAGAGAAAGGATTCCACTTAGATAGCAGGATGTAGCAATTACCCTTCTGACCTACCAGAATGCCTCCCACTCGAGCTATTCAGACTGATTACAGGCCTCAGCAAATAACTGCAAAGATCTGCGTGGTGTTGTTGTTTTGCGAGAGTCTGTCAAGTTTAAAGACATGACAGATTTCCACACACTGGACATGTTTAGGTTATGCACCATTAGTACAGGTTTGACAGAGAGTGGAGCGATGGTGAGCAGTAACTTTCTCCTTTTTTATTTTTTTTTAATTTATTTATTTTTTCCAATGCTTGCAAGGTCAATCAGAAAGGGAGGGGTTCTACTGTACATGATGACAAATTTACTGATCAACATAAGTGCATTACCAGATGGAATTGCAGCATTATGGAGCAGAAGCTGAGCATCAACCTTTGATGCCAGATTACCCAGACATTTCTGCAGGGTCCTGTGGTCTAAGCAGGCATTCAGACTGCAAACAGGCCACTTTAGGGAAGTGATCCATGTGTTTATCAGACAACAAAACACTGCTTAGCAATTTATAATGGTACAGAGACTGATAGCACAGTTCTAAAATTGATCACAGCAACACTGACGTATCTAAATCATCGATTATAATTGTGCATATCTGCAGCATGTTGCCACATGACATTATGCTGCAGCACAACTTGAGCCACATTCAACTTTGGAATGACCCTGTATTTTTCAAATCAGAAGGGAGGGGCCATCTCTTCATGCACGGCTAAAATTCATATGAACACAGCCTAATTGAAATAAATGAGGAGTTTGCACTTTTTTAAGCAATGCTAATGTCAGTTTAAACATGGCCTTATGAGCTTTCATCTGCATCTCACTGTCTTTATTAGCCCATACGCCCAAGGTCAAGAATGACCCTCCATGCTCAAATGGTCTTAGAAGCTGTGCAGCAGTAGAAGGTGGTGCATCAAACAATTATTCTGCAACTTTTTTAAATTAGATTAATATAAAAAAGTTTGTCATTTTTCATTCTGGTTACCCATCTTACTGGATTTAAAAAACGCCTTTTTGTGTCAAGCCACCATAGTCCCAGGGGAATGAAAGGAGACTGTGGAAGGGGTTTAGTGTTTCACAGACTTTGGTCTGAAGAGATAACATTTATCAGTGCTATTGCAGCTCCCACTGCTGCATTTAGCAGTCACTAAAAGTGATAATTACTTAATGCCCCTATAACAACTCCTACAATCATGTCATGCTGTTGAGCCATGGTAATCTGATAAATGATTTGATTTCTGTATGTGACCCTGAGACTGGGAAGCGTCAATACACTCACAAATGCAGATCCAGTCTTCAGAAGAGAAAAGGTCTATACGTTTACAGGTCAACTGTCTTTTTGGCTTTGATTATGTTTTTTTTTTTTTTATTTGTTTTGGGACAGAGAACAAAAACTGGAGGGGAGAGGCTAACAAAATGTGTGAAATAATGGTCATTGCCTTATGTAAAGCTGACCGTTACAGAACGTTCAATAAGTTGCCATCTTTTGACAACAAGCAACAGATTTTCATGTGAGATTCACTTACATGTGAGAAATAATTACATCAGAACTTGTGTATTTTGGAATGGTGCGTATGACACTGGAGCATTTTCTACATCGTACCATCAAGCTTAATCAAAAATCCGTGGATTTTTTTTTGCGTTTGGGCAGCACTGCATTTTTATTAAGAGGACTCCGAAATCTCCATGCACGCACACATCGCAGTCTCATTATAAATACAGACAGTGCTATGCTGAGCAGATGCTCATCAGTATGTATCAGATCTTACACCTTTAAATAAAGTACACTGTCTCACAACTCAGCAAGCAACTGCAAATTGCTGGAGTGTGCCGAAACCCGAAGTGCTTTCATGAAGTGGATTTCAGTATAACATTTACATTTTATTGAAGCTTTTAGTCTTCTCTTCAGTCCATAAATCACAACTTTTCATAATTTGAACCCAATCTTCCTGTAAAGTGAAATGTTATCATCCTTTTAATGTAATATAGCTTGTCTGAAGAGCTGTCTGAAATCAAGCTGAAGTTAGTACTTCTGTATGTCAGTGTTTTGCATCCTATTTTTATTATTCATGATGCAACTCACTAACCCTGATGACATGATTAGAATTGTTTTTAGGCCTCATTGCTGGAAACAGCCATGGATCGAGGTATTGTTTTCATGTTATCCACTTTTTGATATGCAAGTATCTGCAGTGCCTTCTTTGTGAATGCAGTGCCGAGTCTCCCAAACAGAATTGGCACGTCCACTTCCACTTAGACTGAGGATGAACTGAGTGCATCTGGTGGTCAAAGGTCAAAGATATATAATACTATATCAGGTTAGGGTATGTTTTTTTTATAAGTATGTTTTGGGTCACGTTGAAATTTTTGGACCAATGAATAGCCTATATTGCACAGCAGGTGCCTGTTCGCTCTAAGTCACATTATGGTGGTTTCACCATTTGATATATGTAGAGGGAATTAGTCTTACAGTATAGTCTAGATAATAAATAAAGGATGGCAGAGGAGAAAAAAATATTATTGCTGCATTGATTGCAGTTTGGTTTTTGAATTCATAAATATTTAGTTTTATGATTTGTCATTGCATGGAAAAATCATCGTGGGATGGTGTTGATGAGAGGAGGCAGCCGCTGTCACAGGTGTTCTCCAGCTGTTCACTGAGAATTGCTGAACGGATACCAAATCCATGAAGAATAATTACCCATATATGCACAAAATGACTTCCAAAAGGAGCTTCTGAGCCACGATAAATAATAAATACCCCACACAGACCCTGATAAAACTGGTCTGGCGCACTGCCTAAACTGCGCACATACATTCATGCAGCCGTTGCCTGTTCACTGTCAACCTTAAACTGCACAATATAGATAAAAAGAGATCTATCAGCTTAAGTTGAAGGATGCAAAACATTTTATCTGTATATATTTGTGTTAATTTAGTTACATTAAACTCACTGTAACTTTGAATGTTACTGATTATTTAGCTTGAAGCTTCTATTAAAGGTTTATTTGAGTCTTCGGTGGAGTTTGAAGTGGATTTTTGATCAAAACTGGAGCTTTGCAGTGTGACCCCCGTATATCAGAGTGTATTCCCCTAGAAAACATTCACAGACACTGTGGAAGGGAGGAAAAGCTTTAGTCTGACTGTTTGTCAGATGTAGAAATATCCTAAGTTTGTATTAAGACTGGTTGAAAAATCCTGAACTGTTTCCTTAATTTGCAAAATTTCAGTGTAACTCCAGAAGTTAGACAGTTTAAATTACAGACTTTTGATGTATTGAAAAGTGACCTTTATTTTATATATATATTTAATTGGTGTCCAAATAATATAGATAAATGTACAGCCATTAAAAATTTAGTGTAGATGATACAAGCTTCTGAGTCTGAGACTCAGCTGTGTGTAATTAGGAGATATCAGATACCGTTTCCTCTGAACTGTCATGTGCAGACTGACAGCTGGATCAGGTGTTGAGGTCATCAGAATTTTCACTTGATTTTTCACTTGCTCAACTTACAGCAGGGACTCGATCTGCTCGATTCCCACCACAGTGACTTGCTTGAGACTTGAAGGCTCTGATTTCTATGTGAATAATCTGTGACTTAATCCCACCTTTGGTAATATCATTCTGTGTAAATTAGCTTTATTTCATTATTATTATTTTTATTTATTTTTTTTGCAAATGGTCTTTAATTGCACTTGGTGAGAGTATTCTTTAATTTCTCTGATATATTATTGTAAATATGCAAATATTTGAAATAAGAGTACAATACTGTATAAATATTCCACATTTAAATTCTGTGAGACACACTTTGCTGCCAAAGAGATTGGAAGTCCTGGATTGAGTGTAATTTGCCACTGCTCTTGTTCACGCTGCTTAAAAAACAAGGTGATACACAAAGTCTTTAGAGTTGGATTCATTTCTCCCACTTGGCAAAGAGGCTTAAAGACAGTAAACACCAGCAGATTTTTGTTTGGGCTAATGTGGTGGATCTAAAGCAATTTGCCTGATAAGAGGAAAATATTAGCACATACAGTTCCTCCTGAATATGACTCTCAACAGTCAGCGGTGCTGTCGGAGAAAGACGGCTCAGTGTTTCCTCTGTGCTGGATTTGTAATTAGCTGTCAGCACCTTGAGCTTGACAGTATAATTGGTTCCTATGTTGCTTTACACTCATTAAAGTTGACTTTTTGAGAACTCAATTTGTCCTTCAGAGTGACTGAAAAGGAAACATTCGGTTCACCACGATACAAAGTTCTCTACCAACAAGCACAGGTTGCTAAGAAGTCGACGACTGACAGATTTACTGGGTCATTCTTCTCATACAGTCAGATCAGTGCTGACTCGTCATATTGTGTGCTACTGATATTCATCTATGACTGAAAAGTGTGATTTCCTACATTAGAGCATTATCATGAATTGTTGAGTTACCAGATAAACTATTTCCAGAACAATACAGACCTAAGACTGCTTGTACAGTTTTGTACCTGTGTTGGAAAGTATTCTTTTAAATCTGGTATGAACTTCTATTTCTAAGGTTAAAGGTTAAAGTTGGGAGCATGGTAGGAAATATAAGTCACCTCTGTTTCTACCACTGATGATGTAAGATTGGCTGGTTAGTTACTACTTAAAAGACGATAAGTAATGGAAATGTGGTTTTGTTTTTTTGGGTTTTATTTTTATATTTTTTTTTTTGGCTATTTGTTTGTTCCACCATCTGCCGTCACCAGAAACTCTAAACAGCTTAAGCTCTGCTTAATTAGCAGTGCCCTCTTCCTGTTTTGTGCTGCAAAGCAATAAAGATTACAAATCCCTTGAGCTCAATTGAGACATTTTTCTTGTTGGGTTATATGTTTGTAGAAACGGGTTGTTTTTTTGTTTTTTTTTTGCCCAGCACAAAATTTCTTAGCAAAACATCCACATTTGACCTGGTAAAGCTGAGAAGGTCAGCAAATGTGTCAGACTGCAGACTGAATCTGGGTGTTTTGGAGAACTTTCTACCTAAGAATACCAGGTCTGAATTTAGTTCTATCGTGCTCCAAAGTCCAGTATTCTCCCTCCATTTAGGTGATTTGACCCTCACTAACTCCTGTAAATACTCTATATGTGGCCGTTGAACATCTAAATGCTGTGTTGTGTTTGCTGTTAGCTTATCGTGGGTTTATTGTGAATTTTATGTTGAAAATTGATGATAGATACAGTTCGAAACGAGGCTGATTGAAGCACTGAAGGTGAATCAAAGCAGTGAAATTGCAGGTAGCAAAAGCAAAAAAATGAGCTTAAAGACACTAAAAGTGCCCATACAAGCATATAAAAATATTGATGTGTGCAGACTTAAATAACACTATGGTGAGTGGTTATCTCATCATTCTTCAAATGAACATCAGCAAGTAAACCAGTGAGTTGTTGAATAACTGACCATACAGCTCTCGGATTATTAGTCTGTAGTTTATGCTTAAAGTTCAGTCGGTTTTTCATTGATTGTGGATTTTTCTTTTTTCCACAAAGAACAAAAAAACACTATCTCATTCTGTAATATTTCTGTTACCACCCACAGGACAAAACCACTTGTAATTGAGTAATTTGAACATCTGGCTTGCACAGCAACAGATCAGCAGACATTCCAGCGTTGGGACTGGAGCTCTGTTGGTCGTCCAGTACGGAGTCTCACTGTTACTCATTACTGACACGCTACAAGCCAATGTGACTGCATTTCTCTTGATTTCTCTCTTCCCCACAAGTGCATAGTAGTCTGACATTCAGCCAGAAGGGACAGGGAGCTACACAGGCAAAGACGTGCTGTGGAGTTTATTCATCACCGCCTCCACTGCTTCTTATTCTCCATCTGAAATTCAGCGCTTTCAGATTCCAAGAAAGGCAGCTGATGTAAGACTATAGGATCCCACTTAGACAGACAAACCATTCTTTGTGACATTTGATTGAACTTGGCGTGGCTTAAAACGAGTTTTGACACAAACCTTAGACTGGTTTGATTGTAAAAGAGAGGCATCGAAGCAGAGGACAACCCTGGACAAAATACATATTTACTTAATGTTCTTCTAAGGTCATGTAACTAGCAAACTGAATTAGCTATATAGCTTCGGTCTGGTACTGCTGATCTGAAGAGTTTAATAACCAGGTTCCTGTTCACGTTAGTCTGGTCTTTGTTCTAGAATGGAGTGAACCGAAGTATCAAGATTACAGATACTCTGTAGAACACTTGTTTTTAGTATTTTCACTCACTTTCATCTTCGTTACCCTCATTTTATTTCATTACGTAATAGAGAAGCCACAAAAAATGTTCCACTGTCGTCCAATAGTATGATTGTGACGTTAGATCATGGCGTCCGTGATATCTCGCGGTTATTACAGTATACAATGATCAGTTTTGAAATGTTTTTGTAAACTGGAATAACCATGAATGCACCATAGTTGACACAGTCTTTTTCTAGGACTTAAGGACTTAAATGGTATCCACTAGAGGGCAGATTAGAGCCTTATAATCAGCCTAATTATCCTTGCCCAACAATGAAATTTCTTCCATGTAAGTTTCAGCTTTTTGATAACATCGGGAAAAGCCATGTCGAGAATCAAAGATTTTAATGTTGAGACCACAGCAGTGAAAATGGCAAATTCAATAAAAGCCATGTACGTGCGTGCAGGTAATTGAGAACAAGCTCTGTAGGTTTCCCTGAAAACTATCCACTTTCGCATCTCGCTTATGCATAGAGTAAATTTCCGATGACGTGTACAACAAGGGCAAATCAACACAGAGTAGGCCAGGGTGCCATGATGCACACACAAATGCATATTTAAGTGTCTTCTGCATAAGTGCAAAAACAATAGCGTCAGCAACACATACAGCGAGGAGCAGACCCTAACTCATTACTGCTGAGAAGGGTGGTTGACCAGTTCTAGTGGATAATTAAAACAGGAAAATTCAATCAGTCTATTCATAAAACTTTAATTGCAGCCATCCACCCTGGTGGTATTGATGAGGGAGGGGCTAATACAGCTTTTCACTGATCAGATTTAACCATTCCCAGTCCTGGGGATTGAACCTTCCCACATAAACTCACATTTTCAACCATTAGACCACCACTTTCTCATATACAGCAAACAAACCAAAGGGTGGTAACAACGTTCTCGAATTAACGTTCACAGCAAAAACAACACAATCATTCATTTGGAGTTTTCTTTCTGGTCATGTGACAAACGCTAATCCAACATTCGATCTCCTATTAGCCCTGTTTGGTCTCCGTTGGCTTCTGTGCTCTTTAACGCGCTGAGCGTTATGTTCGTCATCAAGCCGCTGACTTTCTCTGTCTGCTCTTTGGCACTGGGCAGGTAGATTACAGGCACCACCCACTGAGGTTTAACCCGACCAATGAGATCCTTTCTACTTCAGACAAATGTTTGCCGGCTTCAAACTAACATGTTTTCCTAGCTGCCTCTTTATTTCTCCTGCTCCCGCCGCCTTCCTCTCGGCTTCCATCTCTCCCCTCATATCTCCAGCTGTCGCCTGGTAGAATGTAAATGAGCCTCTCAGCACAGAGCCTATGATGGTGTCAGCCCTCTCCTTAGTCTCTGGTCTCATTAGAAGCATAGTGTAGCTGACATTTACCCAGCCACTCTGTTGACTAGCTTTTCACGTGGGGCACACAGGTCAAAACAATGCACAGGAAAACTTCAACAATTCGCATGTCATTGGAACGGACGGTTGCTGGAGCCTGTGGAATAACTTGACTAATAAAACACTAAAGGGGCCAAAGTAAAGCTTTGAAAGGTAAAAGTGAAATTCATACACATTCCTTTGTAAATCGCCAATGTAGTCAAAGTTGAAGTTAAAAAAAAAAAAATCGGAAGCGTTGCCATTTATGCGTTTCTGTCCTCGCTCTGCTGTGTGTACTGTCATCTTCTGTTAGCTGTTATTGTTTGTGCACCGATGTCAGCATGACAGATTCCTGGCAGCTGGACTAATTAAGATGCAAATTTACCAGCAATTTCTCCACATTTTTTCTTTTTGATCTGCATAAATGCACAAAGGAGTGGAAGGTTCCATGGTCTTTTGCTGAGTAACCTGTATGATTTCATACATTTGTTAGTTCCAGTCTGTCCATTGAAAATGTCAGCACACTGTCATCTTAAGGAGAGAATTCAAATCCAGAGCTGTACAATAAGCTGCAGAAACAGCTCTGTGAGTTTGAAATTAATAGGATGGCTATAGCTATTTCCTGACTCTTCATCCTCTCGGGACCCTGCAGCTCTGTTTTTCTGCGGTCCTCTCATCCTGTTACTAATGCCTGACTCTGTGTAACCCTTATCTCCATGCTCACTACATGGCCTGATATGGCTCTGTGTGTAAGCAATTAAAACGGCTTATTTGCCAGATAAGTGGGGGAGAGTGGTCAGATTGAAAGCCACAGGCTGCCACTATCAGGTCTTTAGGTTACAGCCCCTGGGTTAAATAGCCGGGGGGGGGTGCAGAGTGGGCCAAACGAGGCATACAGCTCAGAGTGTGTGTGTGTGTGTGTGTGTGTGTGTGTGGAGAGGATGAAACTCTGCCAGAGTAACACGAGACACTGTATGTTTTCCACATAACCAACACACATCAACTTTAACATTTAACATTAAAGACTATATTTTTATACATTACATATATAATATATTAAACAAACACAGCCTCTACAGCACATACACCAATTTTCCTTTACTTTTGCAAAACGCTGATGGTGAGTTGATGTTCCACTGACTGGTGTAAATTAGAGTTTTCTTGTTAGTGCTGCTGCAAAAACGATGATAATCCATCTTTGTTGGAAACAGTTTATATTCACTATAGATTAAACATCAAGTGTTTATTGCAGTGATGTTTGACTCCCACCGCCTTCGTGTTTAAGGACAGGATACTGATATTCTATATTTTTCTAACAATCAGCAAATGTCACAATAAGACTTAGTCGATAATACTAAAACAAATTACAAGCTGCTAATTTGTATATAATGAAACATGGTTTACAGATTGTTTTTTGTATTGTTAGGGAAATGTTATTAATTACCGTATGTGCTGCCCTGTCAGAAGTTTATACCAAATGGATCAATAAAATGTTCTCTGTACATCTGCAGTAACTAAAGATTATTTTTTTAATCAGTTTTCGTGTTTATGTTTTAGCATTTGTTTAAGGTTAAATAAGCAGGTGGTTTAATACGGTTTAAATGTAAAGAAGTTATTGACAGGAGAGAGGATGTATTAGTTTTATTAACATTTGACCCAAAATACAGGCAAAGATTAGATTTTTTATTTTTTTTTTAAAGGCCTAAACCAAAGACAGAGTTGGACTCGAGTTTTTCCATTTTCTGCTACTTTACTACTTTACTTCAAATCAGAGTACATAGAATCAGAGTACATAGATTATTTTGCATTATAATTGTTAGATTCAAAACATATGATCATCAAAACAGCAAATAAGGTCATTGAAATAAGTTCCATTGTAACCAGATGCTACATCAAAGTGATGAGACACTTTTACATCAATAATTATATTCCTTTAATGTCATATTCATCCATGTGAATTCAGCCATTCTGCAAAACCTGTATTTTTACTTGTTGTATTTTCTGAATTTAAACTTTTAATTTAGTAACATTTAAAATGCAGCACTTTAACTTGTAACAGAGTAAATCTGCACTATGCTAATGATAATTTTACTTAAGTACTGTATTTCCTACACCGCAAATACAGTAGCTGTATCGAGATTACTAATAAATACTGAAATAAGTTTGTGGGTTACTGTTCATCTAATTTTTGTAGCAAATCTGCCACATGAGACTTTTTATTTTTATGCCAATATCTCAAATTGATCTACAAGCATCATCAAATACTGTATCTTACTTTTTCCAGTTGACCACCAGATCCCAACACTTGCTGTGGGATTTGCTCACAAACCATGACATGAAAATATGTATAGATTGAGAAAAGAGAGGGGGGGAAAAAGAAGCGAAGTAAAAGAGTCGCTTTTAGAGTAACGGAGAAGGAGAAGACTTCGACCTTGGCCACGACCTGAACATACTGTAATGAGTTTTGAACTTCTGCCTCAGCTCTGTATTGTTGTGGTTTTCAGAGTGCTGAGAGCTGGTAAACAGGATATTGAGTCCCAGATGGGTTTGGCTCAGATCATGAAACTACTGTAGACCCACAGCTCTGCACACACCATCAGCCATAGAAATGAAAAGGAGGGAAGGGGACGGGTGGAAGAGATGAGAGAGGAGGGCAGATAGGGGGGAAAAAAATGTTTCTCCTATCCAAAATGCATGTTGGTGTGTTTGTTTGGAGGCTTTCTGAGGCTGGAGTCATCCTGCGTGACGGCACATGTTTATAAGCCACTGGGCCACACACAGCGCAACTAAGACGACTGTTGACGAGATAAAACGGCGTCACGGGGAAAAACCTAGATGCAGATCTGTTTTCTCTCACTGTCTTGTCTTCGGTTTCTCTCACTCTTCTCGTCTCCCTCTCTTCTCCTCTCCACTGCTTTGATCTGAGAACGTGGAAACACCAGTGGAGCTTTCACCCAGCAGCATTCTTAGTAATTATATTCATATTGGACAGTTCTGCACCTCACGATTTGGGTCCAGTGCCTTTGCCAGTGCCATTCAGTGCCAATTTAGGAAGCAGTGTGGTATTTACTGTAGGAAATAAGGAGAAAGTAGAGATGTGGGTGGTTGGTACTGCATCTGAATTTCATGTGGGAGAGAAATGTTGTTCATGTCACATCACTGACTTGCAATTAATGTTCTTTTTTTCAACCCTGTCTCTAATTTCTTTTAAATTTTAACCTAGTGTTTCAGTTGCTTGACCTTAAACAGAGGTTATTTGCCAAATCCTAGCAGTATGTGTACAGGTACTAACCTATTATCTTCTGTCTCCTCCCTAAATGTGATGCCACAGACCGGACTCAAGGGTCTGTTACCAACGACTACCACACTCATCAGTGAAGCTACCATCACCTTTTTTATCTAGTAAGTAGCTTTAAAATGACACATTTTTGACACATTTCCTTAGATTATCTTTTTAAATGATGCTATCCTGAAATAGAAACACATTTTGAACTGGTTTAACGGAATCAAACAGCACGGCCTAAGTACTTGAATAAAATGATTTTAAACCATGAAAGAGTTATGAAAGGTTTAAAGAGTAGATGGTGATGTTTTCACCTCCCTACTTTCCCGTGATCTCTGCGTCCCCTCTGGTCCAAGTACAAGTAAAAACTCCTTTAATAAATTTATTAAAAGGGTAAAGATGGTCAACATTACAAAACACAGTCAACATTTGCTCAGTGTCACTTCTGAGAGAATGGACAATGTAGGTCCGTTTAACTATATGGATAAACGAATTACATTCACTGCTTTGCAGGCTGCTCAAAGCGAATATTGATCATCAACTTGGTTCAAAACAGCAAAATAGCCAAATTTGATTATTAAATACAATTTGTTGTTAATTAACATCACAAATCTGGTGGGAATCTTTGAATACGCTGCGTCGCACATTTTGTTACTTACAACTCTAAGATTTGGCAACTTCATTCCACTGTAATTTATTTGTGAGGATGAGGAGATTTAAGCCTCCAACCTGTGGGTCGACTCACGGGTATACAGTCTTTTTAAAAGCGCGATTTGTTCAGGAATACAAAAGCAGCACAAAGACTGAGGCTGGAGTTTCAGTCGTATTTATTCAGCATTTGATCAAAGAAAAGCCCACAGTCGATATGAAAAATAGTGAAGGGACACGTCAAAATATATCCCTGCCATAAACTGCCAAAAGGCAAGAAAAAAATCTAATCACAAGAAGAAGTAAAGGGAATAGGGAGAAGAAAACAGAGGTCAAAGTGAAAAATGTATAGGAACCTTTTGCTATTATTTTATCATTTCAGCAGAGCTCCTGTTTATTCTGCGGCTGGTGAATTTGTTTTACTTCAAATGAAAGAGAGAGAGAGAGAGTGGAGAGCGAGCCGCAGATCAAATAGAATGTGAAAGAGAGTGAAAAAAGCCCTCGCTTCCTACCTACATCAAACACTGGCACAGTGAGTGCCAATCATCCGCCAATATTTTACACAAATTCCAATAGTTTCAGGAGGAAAGAGCACAAACTCACCTATCAAGGTGATACAGCTGAGTACCTGACCTCCTCTCAGGTCTTTCATTTGGATCGGCAAGGAGAAATCTCTCCGGTTTACAGAGGCTTACAAGTTTCATCTATCAGGCTCCGAAAGCGCTTTGTACGTTACTGTAAAAGTCTCATTTTCAAGTTGTTGTTTTTTATTTTCTTAGAGGAACCTGCTAATGTCAGGTCATGTCATAATATCTTTGATTATATTGTTGCTTTACCAGTTACCAAGTGATGCTGAAGGCTAGTTGTTCCATCACTAATCTGAAAATAAGTAAATCGCCATTTGAGTGACAAATATGCAAGTGTGTTTAAATTTGAATGAAAGTGACGCTTTCATTTATCTGCAATATTAGGCTGTGTTATGTGGACAAAGAACATCTGATGTAGATCTTTTTTCAAAGCTTTGGTTTGATGTACAATTTTAACAGGAAAGTGATTAAAACATCCGGATTTCATGTGCATGATACCAAGCCAAGAATGATAAAAGATGTACAAGACTGTAATCGTTATTCATGTTCTTATCAAACAGCCTTGGACTGTCAGTTTCAGGTTCTTCAACTAAATACAGTGAATACCGCAAATCCACTTTAATGAACTGTTTCGGTACAGAAAGGCCAGAAACTCTACGTCTACTTGAATAATTTTATACAATCTGACACAAGCCTGACTTCAGCAAAGTGCCTTAATGTTGTTTTTTTTTGGTCTTTAGAAACACATTAGTCATCTCGTTGTTGGTGCGTGCAGGACGTGTTTGAATCAGGCTTCCCTCTGACCAGTGAGCAAGGAGGCACGTTAGAGTGATGCAGAGTTTTAAAAGCTGGCAGACCCCCAGCCAGTGCGGGGGTCCCTAGTGCTGGCTAGAATAACATAATTGCAGACGGCGCGCAGGGCTCAGCGAAACCTTCTGCGGTGACGGTGAATCCAGTTTAATATTGACTGCCCAGCTACAGGGAGACAGACTGAATAAAGTGAATGAGCTCACTGTTAATCGTGAAGGTTCCTTAACAAAGACAGAGAGCACAGATGGTGTGCAGCCATTTGTAGTTAAATTCACTACAAGATAAGTCTGAGAGACCTGGTGTCAGAATTCACAAAGGGTCACAGCAGTAGTGTTAGGTGCTCGTTTCGTATTTTACTGGACTGATGCGCCGTCGGCTCCTATTTTCAATGGAAAGTAGCTAAAACCTGCTTCAAACTTACTAGATGATGTCACACATCGATTTGCATATCAACGAGGTGATGACGTAAGTGCTGCATTTGCCCAATCATAAAAATCAAGGTTTAAATTCAATTAATTTCAAACTCTACATAGCTGTAGCTTACCATTAGGCACTGATGTGCAATGAAAATGCACCAAAATCTACAAAAAAAAAGTTAGGACTATGTGTAAAACCTAAATAAAAAAACAAAATCTCCTCAACCATATTTCATTCTCAGTAGAACATGAACAACATATCAGATGTTGAAACTGAGACTTTTTACCATTTCATGGAAAATGTTCGCTCATTTTGAATCTGATGGCAGCAACGCATCTCACAAAAGTTGGAACAGAAGGAACAAAAAGCTGAAAATGTAACTACTGTAAATCAAAAACAAAGGCTCATTTAACAAGTAATTAGGTTAATTGGCAACAGGTCAGTAACATGACTTGGGTATAAAAGGAGCATTTCAGAGAGACAGTCTCTCAATGTAAAGATGGGCAGAGGTTCACCAATCTGTGACAAAGACAAAATTATTTTTGGAAAAATGTTCCTCAACCTAAAATTGAAAAGCCTTTGAACATCCCACCATCTACACTAATAATATCATCAAAAGATTTGGAGAATCACGAGGAAGGTCAAAACTGGCTGTGTGTGATCTTTGGGCCCTTTCTACTGGACATCACTGCGTGGGCTCAGGAACACTTCCAGAAATCACTGTCTGATCACACATTCCACCAATAAAAACCATTTGGTGCCTCATAAAACTAAAAACTCTGTCAACAAAGGCCCAGGACTGTTGAGCAGCCAGAATCCTGCATCAGACAAGAATGGGACAACATTCCCCTCCTAAAACTCCAGCAACTGGTCTCCTCCCTTCCCAGATGTTTACAGCCAGCTGTTAAAAAAGAAGAGGGGATGCTACACAGTGGTAAACATCACTAAGATTTTCATTTAAGAAATACAGTTAAAGTTGGCCAAAAAATTATACTTTTAAAAAAACAATAAGTTGCTCAAGGTGGCAACACTGGGCTGACGTGACCCTAATAAACCCACCGAACTAAGCTGTTATACTTCCCGACTAAAAGTCCTTTTGCTGTTGTTTTAATAATTTGATTTTACATATAACCCAGTCAGATGAGCTTAGCTTAGCATAAAGACTGGAAGCAGGGTGGACCAGCCTGGTCCTATTCAAAGACCTCTAGTTCTGACTAAAAGGTCGTCATCAAAGCACAGGTGTTCATATTCATTTTGCCTTTCTCTGGTGTTTGTATGTATGTCATAAAATTTTAAAATGTAAAAACAATCCTTTGTTTTAGTAGGCCTGACATAATGTTGTTGATTAAAGGGTCCTAAAACGTGTGACTAATGTAAAGTCTGCATATTTTTAATAATATCATTTTTTTGAAGCCCATGTCTGTGCTGCTCTTACTGTGCTCTTCAGTACTATTTGTACAGTAGACTGTAAGTGGTCTTGATTTTCTAAGACGGGTTTGCTCGTTTAGTTCCAATATGGATAATTTCAAATAAATGAGTCAGTAAATAAATAAATTTAAAAAAATGATTTCCATTAAAAAAGATGTGGTTATCCACAAATAGAGACTATTTCAAAGACCCCCGCTGCTAGCATGTTGCATGTCACAGCTGTTCAGAGCCACTACTAACTCAGCTTGGTTGGCGAGGAGCAGCAGACCATGAAGTGTTGGTGTCACCGCTTTAGATCAATGGCGAGGCAGAGTGAGGATAAGGTCACATGACCCCCCCCCCCCCCCCCCCCACTGCAGGAAAGGTGACATTGCCTGAGCTTCTGTTGCTGGCTAGACATTCGGCACCGGGTCTCCCAGATGGAGGGGGACAAGCCTGACCTGAGCCTGGCGGCCTGGAGCGTTAAACCTGATCATTCGCGGTGGTAGAGCCGCTGCTACTGCTTCCAGTTAATTGGAGACAGCCAGTTCTTTTCTGAGGGAAGCAGCTATTGGCTGTGGGAAAGTTGCTAGAAGTTGCCAGATGATGTCATGGTGTGATTTGCTGGATCCCTCTGCTTTGTGCAGAGACGGAGCAGTGATGCAAGAAGCATTGACATCTTTTATGGAGTAAAAGTACTGGCAAGTGCCAAGATTGCAGTGTACTACAAGTAAATATCCAAATCCAGTGAAAGTATTACTACAAAACGTTGAGTAGTATAGTAGTAACTTTTTATATGTAAAGGGGCACAAGATAAATCTGAGGGGTTGCGAGATGCTGCAATTAATTAATTAAATTCAATTAATTTAAAAAAAAGAGACAGAAATGCTTTGCTACACAAAATAGAATGTTTTTGTCTGAATCTTGCTTTTCTGTGAAACTACAATTTTAGGAGAAAACTCTTAAGTAGAACTTCAAACAACTGTCTCATCCAATTTATGATTGAGGTCCATTTTCTTCGTAATAAAGACAACTACTGAATAATATCATCTGATGGGGAGATTCTATTGAATCAAAAAACCGAATGATGTCATTTATTTCTTAGTTCACTGCCCTTGAAGCAGCAAAGCAGGTTAGTCTTGTCTTTTGCCTACTAGTCCGGGCCTGAAGCTGTCAGACATTTCAGTTTTCATTCAAATGCACTAAATGAACTACAACTACATTGCTGCACCATCTACTTTCTCGTTTATTTCTGTCTGTATTCTTGCTTTCCACCACCCACTGTACCGTCCTCATATTGTGTGCCAGTCCTGTAAACTGTCAGCATATCCACTTTCTTTTGTTTCCATGTAACTTGGCAAATTGTAGCCCCCATGTGTTCCTGGCAGGTGGAGGAGGAAGAGTCCAGATCAGGCCGTCTGAACCTGCTGCCACTGTGTCATTGTATTTCATCATCAGAAGACTCACATGAGTATTTGCTTTAGTTGAGCCGACATCAATGTCAGTGCGTGAGGTCAAATCGATCGCTACTACACTCAGTTGATTTCTAATGGCAGTTTGGTCGCTGTACTGTTGTGCATTGATCAGCATCCAGACGCACCTACAGCACCAATAACAGCAACGCGTTCATGTAGTACAGTGTCAGCTCTGGATATTAATGAGCAAAACAAGAGGTCACACAGACAAATTCAAAACACTTATGTCCTAAAAGCACCAAGCTCAAGAGAAGACTTGAGTCCATAATCTGACTCCGGTGTGGACTTTATTAACCTTGACTAACCTCGTAAACCAGCTTGATCTCTGTCACCCCAGCCAGGTTAAATGTACCCAGGACTCAGTGGAAGTAAGTACCGAGGCGGCCAAATGAAGATAGATGTCACAGCTGGAAAAAAAACAGCACTCTGGACCGAAACTCCCAACACATTTTCTTCAACTATTACGAAGCAAAAACACAACAGAAATTATAGGTAAGAAGAAGTATGAAGCTTCCCTGCACTGTAAGCATCTCAAATGACGCAAAGAACTCGTTGCACTTATCAGCAGACCATCTGACTCAGGTGTGTGTCAGTGAAATTCATTTATGAATCAGAGATGAATGACAGGCACAAGCATAAATGAATATTTCTTAACTGCGCTCATCTCACAAACAGACTGCTCAGCGACCTCCAAACCAGGCCCGCACACCTTTTTGCGGTAATTGAGCACTGATTGGATATTGATGCGTGTTGATGGTCCACAAATAAAACCTTTGCAGCGGCTGAGTGGTTTTCTGCGCCTGGCCGTGCGCACTCACCGGAAACACAAAACAGAGGGCAGAGAATGGCGCAGGGGTCGCGTAAAAGGCTCTTACCTGTAATTGTCCCACTCCCTTCCCGCACCTTAACGCCCTTTAAACCATCGGCGGGGCTGCTGCCGCTGCTGCTGCTGCTACAATCCAGTGGTGGCTCTGTGATGTGGAGACATTTGCGTCCTGGTGTGGCAGAAAACGGGAGAAGTGGCTTTATGTTTTTTCTTTTTCTTCTATGTGAAATCTAACAGCCTGATGTGAATCAGACACGATTATTCGTCTTTAACGCGGCAGCGTGAGCATCGCATCCACCGCGCAGCCGAGATTCTCCTGGACCCAAACCTCCTGTGCCTTTTTATTCCGATAGTCCACAGCCAAACAGAAGAATTCAGACTCAGGCAGGTAATAAGCATTAATTGGTCCTGTTGTTGCGCCTTTTAGTGAGTGCGAGATTCACACCACACACTTTTCCTATAAATCTACTGAATTCTTACAGTGGGATCATCCCGATCAGTCACTTCAGCCTCCGGTCTTTGCTCTGCCGCGTCTTCTCCCAGTCTGACAGCTCAGCTCTGTGCGCACTAACTTTTATGGAGACTCCGGAGCGCATGGCGCACTCCCGCTACCTCGCTGGCTTTGCTATTACATGTAATCTGATTACTGTTTAGAGTCTGTGACTTATTTAAATCAATCTATATAGGATGTGGACATCACAGTTGATAATACCCCCTGAAATATAGAGTTTATATTGTTCTGCAATAAAATACAAAATAAAAATATAATGTAAAATAATGTTATTTATTCCTCAAACCGCAAATCCGTATTACCTTTACACTGCAAGAATCCTTTATTATATAGAGCTATTAATCATAAAGAGAAAAGTAAAATAATCACATTTTACCAAACACAAAAATCAGTAACTCTGGACATGTAATGCAAAAGCTGTTTAGCTGCTGGTTTAGTGAGCAGAACATATAAATAAGGAGTAATTATTAACGAGCTTAATTAATTAATTAAACTCAACACTAATCGGAAGCTCACAATACCAACGAGGAAACGTAATTTACAAACATTTGTAGCTTTATCCTTTTCTGGTCCAAAAAATAATGTGGACTGTCATTACTTTTCCTCTTTTGTCTTTAAGAAAGTGTGGGAGCATGTTTGATGAACTGTTGGAGACATCAACTGCTGCTGAATAAAAGTTGTCCACTAGTGCCATCGTGTGGCTGTTTGGTGTAATCCAGCAGCCATCACGGACTTTCCACCCACACAGACAGTACATACTTTTTTATATGATTATATCTGAAGTTGGAAATAAAGTCCAAACTAAGAGGATACAATTTGATCCAAAATGTTTATTCCATGGTGAAAACATTCCTGTCACACACGCACACACACCTCATTTTCTTTTTACAAACAGCAAACTTCCATAGTATGATGCATGTGTGGAGAAAAAAGAAAATCATAAAAGTGACATAAGCACAACTGATTGGCTTTTGCAGTTCATTCGGAAATAAAAGGAAATACTTAAAAAGTCTGTTCAGCTTTGTCCACCAAGAATATCAAAATAACTGATGATGTTTTTTTCTTTTTACTTCAGGAAAGTATCCTAAGGCAATCAATCATAAGAGAGGTCAGATTTCACGTCTCTCTGTGTAGGACTGATGTGAGTAAAGGTCCACAATCTCTGGATTCAACATGAATTGTTCAAGCTGCTTCTGAAAGGCATCAGCGGCTGCAGTAGTAGTAAGAAGTTCATTGACTGGTTCCCCCAGAGTTCCTCAGCATTCCTCTTTGATGTAGATTTGTTCGTCTGTGTCAGACTCCAGGTGCTCCAGCCGGTCTGTCTGTCCATTCATTATTTCATCAGGGGTTTTCATGAACCTGGTGAAGGTCAATAATTATTATGTTTGGTCAGAAGGTTTTTTACAAATACACATTAGTAGCTTGAAAGATTCTTTAAAATGTGTCCTAGTGCTGATTTAACTTGTTATACCTGAACAGAAGTCTTTGTCCAGGCTCTTTCCTGATAATGTTCAGTTTATAGTAGTGTCTCAGTGCTCGCGACATCTTCTCGTACGTCATATTGGTTCTGTTCTGTAAGTTAAGAGTTAAACAGACAACAGTCTGATTAATATTGGTGACAGTGGAGCAGAGCAGCTCATCAACTGGGTGAAAACACAATATATGAAATGTCTTCTGCTAAATTATCAAGGTGTTCTGGCAAAGATTTCAGTAAAAAAAGTTTGTGGCTCATAAAAGCAAAACCAACTGGCTTAAAGAGGCTAAAAACCTACGCAGAACCGGGATCTGTTGCAAAGTTGGGCGATACTTGTTTTTGAGCTCCTTACTATAAGTAACACATTTCATATTAATCAGTTTATGCAAACATATTTTTAGTGCAGCTCTAAAGCCTTGTCACTTAAATGTGCACTAAGTGATGTGGAAGTTGAGAAGTTTGCCTCATTTGTGAATCTTCATTGAGATAAATTAACTGACGCTTTGGCCACTTGGTGGCAGCAGAAACAAGCTGCAAACATTGGCCTGATCCCCTTTTAAAACATGTTGGCAGTCAGATGCCAGCAGACAGGGAGCAACATTAGGGCCTGAATATGCTTGCTTTGGTGGTTTGTGCACAAGCTCCGCCCACAAGGGGGTGCACACCGCCCTAAACAAACATACTCATACTCACATGAGCCCCACACTTGTTTGTGTTGTTGGTGTCTGACATTTAACTCAGGGCTGTGGATGAGTGTACAGCAGCACACAGACGGCTGCTGTAGAAGTAGAAAGCAGATGTTACAATTCTATGTCAAACTTTTCAGTTATGTAAAACACATGTCCTACTTCCTTTTTTCATTTTTCTGGTCTTTGAAAACATGATAGTTATCTTTATTTGATCTCAATTATTGATGCCCATTTGAAGAGGGCGGAGAAGGACGTGGTAGGATCAGGGTTCCCTCCAACCAGTGAGCCAATCATAAACAGGCAGGTGTGCGATAGGGCAATACGAAGTTTTCAAAATTGACCAGCATGCACCAGGGCTGTACAGAGCCCACGCGTGGCCAAGGATGATGTAATTGGGGGACATGTAGGGCAAGGTCCACATTGAGCATGAATTTGGCTTAAGCCCTAATTTAAAACCTGTTTCTGTCAAGCCAAAAAGTGCAACTTCACAATATTCACCAGATAATCAATAAGTTACACCTTTATTTGTCTGAAAACAAAGTTTTATGAAAATATTGCCATTTGTGGGCCAAGGACCAAAAAAGTGACTAATAGCTGGGGGGGGGGGGGGGGGGTGATAATTCTCTGTGAGACCTTCACAGCCACTGGTATAGTTTTAGACTGTTGACAAAGTGTTGTCTGGCCTGGATTTGGGATGTCCCTGCCAGATCAAAGACAACATGTGGACACATTCGACTGTGTCTTTACCTTGTGATTGCCCCAGAGCCTGGCCAGGCCATTAGGGTCCATGATGCGGAAGACTTTGTTTTCTGGATCCTCCCAGCGGATGTAGTTTTCGTACCTGCTGTCTGACAGGAGCTGGTAGACATAGTCCCACAGCAGTCTGCAGTCTGTGGGGGCACAATAGGGAAACACTTTGGTTTTAAGAGGAAAAAAATACAAAAACCTCATGTCAGGTACTTCAAAGCTGTAAGTGTGATGCCATGTGTCAGAGACAAAGAAGATAAATTATCTAGGGTTTGTCTCTCTGTAAATGTCTGCCTCTGCCTCTGCCTCTGCTCACGTATTACTGAAAAAGCCAATGTGTTATTAAATAAACATGTTGCCTCATGCAGCTTCAACCTTTCACCCTGTGCAGCTAAATCTCACCTGCTATGCGTCCGATGGGTATTTGCTGGTCCTCTGGAGGAGACACAGGCATGATGACATGGTTCCTGTAGAGCGCCTCCTCCTGTTGCTGCAGCAGATGCTGTTGCTGCTGCTGCTGCTGTGAAAGTGGTATCGGATGATGGTGGCTGTGAACTTTCCCCTCACGCCCGTTCTCAAGTGTGACTTGAGACTGGGGTCCACTGCGGCTGTGCCTGAAGTCCATGGTGGCACCCCCGCCACTCCTGCTCGGGCTGAGGAGCAGTGGATTCATGATGGTGCTGGGCATGAGCTGGATGATGCGAGGAGGACCTGCCTCCTGGCCTGCAGGGCTGCCTGAGCTGGGGGCTTCTCGGGGTGTCGTGCAGCGTCCATTTGGTGCAGCCGGGGACACCGACAGAGGGTACATATCCTCAGGCAGGTGGTGGTTGCTGTCAGGCAGCTGGGAGAATGTTTGTAGGGAGTCTTCGTTGGGAGGGCGGGGGTGGTTTGGCTCTGGAGGGGATCGTCGTTGGTTTGGGTGGTGGGGGGAGCGAGAGCGGTGCCGTAGCTCAATGGTTGGTGGATGTTGAGGGAGAGGCTCTGTACCGCGTGGTCCCCGTCGTACCGTTTCTAAAGATAAACATTTTTTTACTATATTTTGTTTTATAGAATCAGGGCTTAATCATTGACCCTAATATAGCGATATAGATAAAGTGACCTTTATCTATATCAGAATGACAGAAACAGTGCAGTTGAGCAGCACAGTTTCTAATGATGTTAGGAATGATGTTGGGTGTGGACCATTTTCTGTGTTTGTCATACAGGTGTGCCAACCGTAAATATGCTACATAGTGGCTATGAAGGTGCAGTTGAGCAGAAAATTGCATGCAAGGCATGAAAAGCAGCAGTAAGAGAGGAGGAAGTGCCTAAAATCAATAAATAAAAAAATAAAAAAACATGGACTGAAATGTTGTATTGCAGTTTTCATAGTCATTTAGGTACAGAATAAACACCACCAGGTGTCACTAATAACTTAGAGTTAGTTTGGGCCTGAGCTTTTAGAAAAGTTGAATTTTGCTCTGATTCCATCCTTCACAGGTAGTGGAAAAATACAAAGTGCCACTGAAAACAAGGAAATTGTTGGCAGTAACAAATACCAGCGAAACAATGACTTTGGCTCCGAAAGCCTCTGGAATAGTTTGTGGTGTGCTTGTTTAAATAAAGTAACATTTCCTCGTGGAACTGGTTTTACTGTCAACACTTGAAATCTGCAGAGTTACTGCTCCGCTCCATCTGAATGTTGCTGTGTCATATTTCCTTAGATCACGGCCAGAAAACCGTCTTAGGTATTTTCACTGAACAGTAGCGTTACTTCCTCGAACACAACACAAAGGTGAAGTTGCCTTGTCCTTTTGCAATTGCACTATTTTTGGCACCGTACATATAAAAAAAAGCAAAAAAATACCTGCATTGTGAAGTGGGTTCATAATGACAAAAATAATTGGAATTTCATATCAAAAATCGTACATATTTTTTTAACTTAACACAATGTACATTATACAGATGAATGAATGGGGAAGTGATTTTGGATACAACCTCTATGCTGAATTGGTTTTAGATGTTGATCACTAGCAAGTGACACGTAGCTTAGAGTCTTGACTAAGTAGATAATCAGAGTGTTGTATTAGTATGGAAGTTTTTTACAACTGGGTCAAAAATGACACATGATTTTCCATTAACATAAACATTCTGCTTTATTATTTTTAAATAGCTAGACAATTAAAGTTACTCTACTCAGCAACTACTACCTTATAGGTGTATAGTAGCTTAAGTAATTTGGAAACTTACTATAACATTTCACATTCTATATGTATAAAGATATATAATATATTTATATATATATATAACTAGACATTGATTTGTGTCGCATACAAACAATTCTCGCTCCATATTGACACAGTTGACATTGCTGCCAGATACATCTGAGTGAGCATCAAGAGTGATCGATGAAAAAGTTTTTAAGTCCTTCTTGTTTGGAGTTTTCAGCAACATTATGGAGCTAGTATGTGAGAGTATATGGACAATCAAATAATATTAATAAGAATAAAAAATATTGTTTATTGGACTGACCTTCGAGCTTTAGGTGCGGTACTGCACTTTCAGCCAGTGAATGGAAGGAGTTCCCGGGAAAATAGCCAGAAGGATAAAACATGTGGGGCTTCCTCTGCTTCAGGATGTGCTGCAGGAGCTCATACAGGACATCCCCTGCAGAGGTGCAAAGGTCAGAGGTTACCACATGTCTGCCAGTAGCATTTTACATCTGCATAAAATGAGAAAGTGTTGGCGGCATCCACAGAATGGGGTTCCCTTTCTTCTTCTCTTGCTTTCCAGGCAGCAAGGAAGTTGAGCAAGAGTCACCATGGAGGCCACATTAGAAGTTTTCAGGAGTGGGAGAAATGGCAAATCCAGACTTGTTTGTTACTAGAAAAACATTTATAGATAACATAAAACATAGATAGGTATTCATAGAAGCATAGGTTCTCTGGCTTAACAAGAATCTACCTACATACATAAAGAGTCTGAAGCCGTCCAGCATGAACTGCCTGTTGACACAAGCAAATGGGCCATAACTCGCCTTTAAGTATTTATACAGTAGCAGTGACACCAGGCGCAAAATCTGAGCAGGAAGTTCACTGAATGATTAACAGCTGTTTGTTTTGCCTCAAGATCCGCAACGGCCAACATTTATATGGTTAACAGGCTACATGACTACAGATGCAAAAGCCTGCCATAACACATTATGCAAGTTACGAGTTGCTTTAAGTCTTACCATAACAAGGAAATGATTCTCATAAAGGAAGTGATGTTGAACACGCGCACACGCACACAAACACACACACACACGCCCCTTTCAGTTCTCACTTTCTGGTCCTGTGGCAATGAGTTGCAGTACTGGAAAAATTCCTGCTTCCTGGTGCATGGTTTGCTTTGATTTTCAATATAAAACCCCACTTTAAAACACAAAACTCAACATTTTCTCTAAAATGTATAAAGTAATGTTTATCATTGTGCATTGAAAGCTGTCAGCTCACAGTTAGAAGTTGTACAGAAAACGCCTGCTTAAGGTTAACATTTTTCCCATTATACATGTTCAAGTCCAAACATGTAGCTGAGATATCGCTTTTCAAACTGTAGCTGATCACTGGAAATCAGGTTAAGGACATTCCAGGAAAAACTGAGCTCAGTTTTTTTTTTTAACCAGTATTATTCCTTAGGGGTCTGCAAAGACAAAGATGCCACAGAACACAGGCTTATGGCAACTGCACCCTTATAATTACCTAAATGAAGTAACAGACACTTCAAAAGTTGAATTAAAAAAATATTAAAATAACAATTTCCTCCCTTTCCCCAAATGACGTTTTCACTGATGTCACTAACAGGGCCAAAGCAACTACTGATATTGAAACATAATTAATCACTGTCACCTTTATCTCTCAACACCCAGTGATTAAGTTTTTGGACAAAGATGTGATCAGACATCTCAAGCTGCTCATACACGAAACCATCGTCACATAAGAAACAACCAGCAACAAGTAATAAAACCAGTGATGATGAATCACATTTACCAGACCTTTTCCCAGAACTCAGTTTCTTGACAGGATGTGAAAATTTTTAATGTTGTTGAAATGGAAACATCCTGAAACAAGCTTGACGACAGCTGACAGCTGGGCCATCTCTCTCCATAAGTACAGATTATTTCTCATAACATGCACTTTAATATGAAAGAGCAGACTGTAGCCTCTGTTAGCAGGAAAAATATAGTGTGCAGAGCAACCTTTAATTGCGTTTACAGTGGACTAAAAATGCTATTTATACATAAATCAGTAATTACAAAAATAAGTGCTTTATTAATTAAAATGATCAGCAATCTGTTTATTAAGGCTGAAATTAACACATAAATTAAGAAAGACCATTACATAGAAGGAATATATATATATATATATATATATATATATATATATATATATATATATATATAAAAAAAATAAACAAATATCTTTAATTGGTGTAGACATTGTTGTCTCCAACTCAAAGGAAGGTTTTTATTTGTGTGTGTACTTCAAGGCTGAAGATCTGGGGCCAAGCTAACATTATTAGCATGTGTGGGCGTCAGCCTTTCTTTCAACACAAATAAAGTAAATACCTGTATTGATCCTGGTACAGGTAGGATTTGTACCCCATATCTTGTTTACATACAGTTTTAGAAATAAAAATGCTGACTAGATTATTGCATTATTCATTATTTAGTACATAGATTAATTGTTACATAAACATTAATGTCTATCCTAACAGCTAGAAGGCCATGCTTTCCAGCCATATTAATACATGGCTGTGTTACATATATAAAATGGAAATCATCTTTTATCCTTATTTTTTATTCTTTAATTTTAGCTTTTATATTTCTTTCATTTATTGTAGGCTGGTTTCAATTTTTACAGCATTTGTTTACATATTTCAGTAGTTTTTTCTCCTCCATACAATCTCCACACATTGTGGACCCAAAATAACCTTACACTGAAACTGACACAGTTTCCAGTCTGCAGAGGGTTTATCCTATGTCTTAACTTTCTATGTCACAACGCCGATCACTCATTACATCCCACTCCCACAACAAACTGACCTCATTCCAGTGTAATATAAAATTTCCAGTATACAGCAATTTCACACAATCTAAATTGTAATCCTGTTGAGAAAGTGTTTTCTATCTTTTTGTTTTATTTTCATGCGCCTGGCCAATAGCGTTGCCAGGGAAACGGCTGAGGTTGGTTTGTACTTCCTGATCAACCGTTTCCTACTTCCTCCCCCAACAGCCTTGCTGTAACAACTGCCTCCTTCCACTGTCGCCTGACACTGCTGCCTTCCTCCTCTGCTCCAGCTGACTTTATTGATCTTAAACTGATGTAGTTTTGGTGCAAACACATTGATTTTAAAGGCGGATAAGGAAACGATCCCATCTACAGAAACATGTACTTGAATTTTGGTCCAAGCCACAAATGCCACAACTACAGCTGATCAATTGCCACAGTGTTTGCCGCGTTAAATTTTGTTGAGACACAAAGTGTGCATGAATATGCTTTTATTACAGGTTTCACTTATCTGTGAGGGGCTTAAATTCATTATCAATTACTTCTCTTTGCCACTTGTTACTGTGTAAAAATGATCTTCTGTGTTTGTTTGCAGCAACTAAAAATGCTGTTTCTTTCTAGTTGGTAAATCCTGTTTTCCAGTCTGGGACCTGCTCTATTTGGAATCAAACACATTTAATAAAATGGAATGAAAGTGACTCATTTCAAAAATTTTCAGTGATTCTTTTTTTCCTGACCTAGAATTCACTTCTAATACAAGATTATTCAGGAAAATGTAGAAAGAAAGAGTACCGGAGTGGGGGGATCGATAGCGGAAGTCCTCCTTGGTGAGCAACAGCAGAGCTTTGCCATTCATCTGGAAAGAGCCGCTGGTGATTGGTCGCAAGGCGAACTCCTTCTCGGCCCATCGCAGCCACTGGCCCACGTCCTCCCTGGTCCAAAAAACTGGCTGCAAACCTGGAGGTGGGAAGAGGATGGGTGAAGTTCAGACCAGGGATTGATGAAGACGCAACAAAACATAGGTGAAAGTCAAAGGGAAAAAAGAACAGAAACATGAGCTCAGTAAAGAAAAAGCAAAAAGAGAGGGGGGCTGGTGCACGAGGAAGGAAGAAAGGAAAGTCAGGAAGGAGAGGGGGTGAAGGGGAGGGATGAGTAAAGAGGAAAGGAGGAGTGGGGGGGGGGGGAGGAAGGAGGCAGAGGCAGTAAAAAGGATATTGAGGAAGTGGAGATAAAAGCCAAAAGGAGGGAGTGATTACGGGAACGGCAGCCGAGATAAAGAAAAAAAGAAGGAGGAGGCAGAGTCAGAAAGGGAGAGTAAGTCAGAATAAAAGATTAGAAGATGATAGGCTAAAGGGACGAATACAGAATGTATCACAAGGATAAAGGAGGAGGAGCAGGGTGTATATGAGAAATATGGACAGACTCCTATTTTACTTGATCTGTTATGATTTGTTCTGCTCTGTGCTGTCTGATCGCCGACAGACACGTCAGAGGAAGGACAGTTTATTAGTTTGTGTATATTAAATGACAAGGACATGTGGGGAAAAGAGCAGAGGAAACAGAAGTGACAGTATTTTTTTCCCCCTCCTCTTCCACATTGTGAAACATTTCTCTGACTGCTGTGGGACCAGAGTGCAACACATCTGGACTGGTCACCAACAAGTATTTAAAGGCGACACTGAGGGAATGGAGAACAAATATTTAAGGGTCAAAAAAAAAAAGTTCACTGGAATTTGGTGCAGAATGGAGTTTAGAAACTTGTCTTTCAATCCATTCGTTTGTTAAAAAATAGCAAAAGGAAGAAAAAGGTAAAAATACATAAGTAAATGTGAGAGCAGTTACACTTTACATGCTAAGTTGTTATTGTAGGAGGGCAACTATCTGATCAGGCACTTGTTTACACGTTGGTGTCTTGTGATTTTGAACTAACTTAGCTGAAGCAGCCTGGTGATCAATGGGGAAAGCATCAGGCTGGGATACAGAAGTCTGCAGGATCAAATCCCAGCCCACGCACCAGGTGTGTCCTTGACTGAGACATTCAGTGCTAGCTCCCCGCCTATGGCTGCCCACCGCTCACCTCAGGGGGGATGGGTTAAATGCAGAGCACATATTTCATCGTAACATGTATGTGTCCTCAATCTAAAGCAGCATTTGCAAAAGGTAGCTAACCTAAATAACTAAGCATATTATTATATTTCTTTGCTATTTACACACCAAAACATATTATATACATTATTTTAAGCAAATTGCATCACACCAGTTAGAGATATCCAGTGGCTTAAGTAACTGAGTATTTCTAATCCTGATATTACTGTTATTTCCAGTTGTATTTTTTTAGCATTACACAAAAAAATTTTGAACCTAATATTCCTGGTTAACATAAAATCTCACCTCATTGTATCATTTTGCACTCTTGGTGTAACCCAATGATTTACAATATGACTCAGACTCACCCCCCCTCTTTTTCTATTTCCTTCTGTTTTTCACACACATACACACAAAAGCCGACTTGCAACAGTACACAGCTCCGATCAACATCATCTATGACACCCACATGGACCATAACTACTCATTTCATACATCTCACTTATCGCACAGCCTCAAACACTTCCTCTGGGAGTCGGACAGCTGTTATCTCTAGCTGCCAATGTCACTGTCACACAAGTAATAGGAACCTTGTGCTCGCTCTCAGGCCTCCTCTCCTTCAGCTCCCCCCACCCGTCAAACAAAGGAAGTTTTCACAGAGAGCAATCAATATAAAATGAAACCCTGTCTAGATTGTCAGTTTCCCATTTCTTCCCTTCCCTACTAGTCCACCATATTCAGATAGTGGCACAAGCGCTGCCGATAAGCCCAGGAAGGCCTAGGTTATCTGAAGCACAGCTAACAGCCTGTCAAGCTCTGACCCTCGGCTTGTCAACAGACATCGTAAGAAAGTGTCAGGGAATGGGATACAGGTGTTTCACAACCACAGGAACAAGTGGTGGGCAGAAAATAAACAATATCTGGGGTGTATGTCTACGTATTTTCTTTCTGGGTTCTGCATCATGTCAAACGAGCAGAGCAGAAAACCATAGCTCGGTCAACTTCTACTATGTGTTAAATAATGATGTACTGTAATGTGCTTGCATACAGTCCCTATTTCTGTATTGTTAACTTCAGAAAATTTTAATGTGCCCAGAAAAACTTGGGCATCACGAAAAGTTTTTCTCTCTTCTGGCATTAACAAATGTTTTTATGTTTAAATTTAACTGAACTACATAACTGGAATAGATCTGGGATGCAACTGGATACTTCTGACATCACTGACTTTCTATCAATATTGAATCAAGCTGCCATCTGCACTGCGTGCACCAGCTGTATGTTCATCTCTCGTGGCTGACTTGTGAGAGCAGTGAGGCCAGGGCGAGCAGTAGTGCAGCCCGGGTCGCAAGGTCATGGCTGCGGTATGCTCTCTCCAGGGCTGGAGAGAAGTGCAGCTCTGCCAAAAACCCTCCAAGATCCGGTCTGCCGGCCTCAGCCATCTGCACAGAGCCCAAAGGAGGAAGCAACAAGGGGAGCAGAAGGGAGGAGGAGGAGGAGAAGGAGGAAGAAGGGGGCCCAAACAAACGTATCCCAAAACGCACTTTGGCAGGAAGCAATCCAGCGTGGGCTTCGTTTCAGCACAGGAAACTTCCTGCGGTAAGGTTAGAGAGCGACGCCGGGAGTTTTATTAACAGACAACAGCATAACAGAGAAGAGAAAAGGAAGAGTGGAAACAGAAAGGAAAGAGTGATGAGAGCAGCGGTGGATGGTGTGCGAGGTCGGGGAAAAAATGAATACAGACGGGACAAAGTAGCAGGAACAAAAGAGCTAAACAAAGATGCAAAAAGAGGAAGGAAAACACATACTAAGCCAGGACTTAGACAAAGTTCACAGTACAGGAAATCATATGCAGTCCTACATTCCTGCTCATGTCTACGTTATTTGACTGTGTACAGACCACAGCTGGCAAACTCCAAGCCAACATACACGTGTGGGAGTCTGTTTTCCCCTATTGTCACTGCCTGATGTAACAAGCTCGATATTAACAAGGTTTTTACATAAAAGTCTTTTCCATATGAATGTTGACTGAACTAGGCATCTGTACTTCCATCTAACTGATCTCAAACATAGTCTTAAGTTTGTGGCCTGAGCTCTTTGCCTTCAAGTGTTATGCCAAGTCTTCAAACAGTTAAATATCAACGCTCGAAAATCCAGTATGAGCGAGGGCGCTGGGCATAGCGGAGGGGTTTTATTTTGGGTCTCCTGCTACTGTTGGTTCGATTTCCAAAAGCTGCACATCATGACTTTAAGTTTTTACAATTTAAGTCTGCAGCTTTCTCTGAACTCAAAGCGCTGCATTCTTTATTTATGTCACGTATGGGTCAAGGGTTTATAAAGTCAAGGATTAAAGCTGATGAATTCAAGTCATATTGCAACTTGAGTTCAGCTCCATCATGAGTTTTCAAGCCTACATCTGAAAATCAAAGTTCTTAACAATTAAGCCTAAGCAACAAGTCCACAGTAAACAGAAGTGTCTCTAACCTTTACAAACACACAGCCAATTTGACTTTTCCTGAATCTTTACGTTTTGAATGAACTGAAGCTAATGCAGTGGTATGTGCCTTTGCCCCCTCTGCTAATAGTTGATGGTGAATCACTGAAGATTTATTCGCTGTCTTGTCGACACAGATCTTTTATGCTTTCAGGATTAACACCTGAGAGACATGTAGGTTGCAAGTTTCAGAATCTTACTTTGCAACTTCCTAACAAAAACCGATTCTAAACACAATGTGAAACCTTCAGCCAGACACAACCATCCTTTGCTTACTTTAAAACAGGAAATGGAGTGAGAGGAGACAAGCCTCAAGTTCTTCATTCAACACATTCGCACACTTTCTTCAGCTGGGGAAATTTGTCCTTGTCTGGTTGTTTTCTGTCAGAGAATCTCCTAAAGATTTGTCGCAGGTTACAAGAAGAAAATCAATTTCAGTCCTCTCTGTCATCAGTCTCTGCCTTCGTTGAATGCATCTCAGGTTCACAGTGTTCATTAGAGTGTATATGTGTGTTCTTGAGAATGTGTGTGTTTATATTGAATAAAACCCTTGGGCACGACAGCAGCAGGATCCCAAGCCCTTGATTAAACCGTGGGCTCCTAATCCTCTCTGATGACACATAATTTTCACTATGTGGTTTCTCAGGCCCCCGCTCATGCTCGCTAACACGCATACACACAAGTTGCCAGGGCAACTCTTAAGCGCTTGGGATGAATGAAGGGAAGAGGAGGATGAGATCACTGGTATCTTGTTTCGGTGCTGCTGTACAGAAGCCCTCAACTTCCCCGCCCAGCCAGACGAGTTAATGAGGTCCATCCTGCTGTGAAGCTTGAAAGTCCCGTCCAGAATCACAGCTTAGCTCTAGACGTCTCACAAACACTCACACTACTGTCTTTGCTGCCTGTCTTTCTTTCACTCCACATTAACAGCGACAACTACCTGGAGTCACAAACAAAAACTGGCTTTTAAATGTAACCATTGTCTCTAGTGGGCAAGAAAATGTACATATTTTAGGGCAAATGTACAAACATCTGTGTCCAAACTCAGTAAATATTGTCTGTTAAATTTCTGTTGTGTCTCTTTTAGGGATAATGTTTTATTAGCAAGCTACTTTGTAATTGTAGTATCTACTCATCCAGTAGCTCTATATCGCCACTAATTCTAACTATAGAACCATAAATGATTGCTTTAAGTAACTTTAAGCTAACATTTCTGATTTTGATTTTTTTTTTTTAATTGTAAAATTCCATCATTTAGGAAATTGTCAAATTGAAGCTAGAATCAGAAGGACACAGTTTGTCATCACGGGTTGTAGTCAGTTCCCCCGTGTGAAAATGTGTTGCATATTTTCTTGTATATTTGCAAATGTCAACACGGGCTACAGGTGTAGGGCAACATACACTGTAAGGGTGACTGTGGAAAAAAAGATAAAACTGGGGATTGTAGCGGTTAAAATTAGCATCATTAACATCATTTATATACTAAAACTTTGTGTAGGATTCTTATGTAACAGGAACAGTCCTTTTATTAAGTGTTTAGTCACGATGCACATTTTTTAACATTATGAATTTAAAAACTGCAAGACAATATTGTTAGTATTTTTGCTAGTTAAAAGCTAGAAATTATGTGGTGTAATTAACTTTGTAGCATCATCTAGTATAGATTTGGGACACAATTTCGTAAAAAGAATTACAATGCTTCTGGTTTATCCTGATACTAGTATGTATATAGTGCGATATTGTTGCCATCTTACCCAAATAATTCCAAGATATAATTGACAGTATTTTAGAAAAGATTGAAAAATTAAATTGGAGGAATTTTACTGTTCCCACCTTCTTGGAAACTAATTACTACTTTGTTTATTAATATGTGTGAACATCCTCATCATACGCACATTTCTAGCCTAGTTTGTCGATATTTAGACATTAGGCAGGTTTTCAGTGTCAATGCTTGTTATATGAGACAAAATAGTCTCTGTATGAGTATGAAACATCTCAACCTCACGTACGTTGTCAATTAGCAAATAAGTGATATGCGTGGCTACCTTTTTTTATTTTATATCACACCAAGTAAAGTAATTTGTGTTTATTATGAATTCTTTTGAAAAAGCAGCTTATTCGCTTTGTTCAGTCTTTGTAATGCGTCACACTTCACTGTTTCCTTTCTCTTTATTTGTAAAACTGGAACAAAAGTGCATGTATGCTCTATTTTGAGTCATACTGAAATCTGAAGGGCTCAGATATTATTTTCTATCAGAAACTCCTGACTAAACAGTCTATATATACAAAGACCCAACTGATGCTCACAGAAATGTCAGACAGAACTTCAGCTTGGCCTGACCCGGATGAACTATGAATAAACAAAACAAACAAAAAAAGGATGGCTGCAAGAGTAAGGCTGGGACTTTGCTCTCCAACCTCAAAGCTCCTTAGTCACTCAGTTCTTCAGTAAATGTTTACCTTTTCTCTCGGAGCAGAAGTAGGCGGATATTGGTCTCGCTATCTCAATAGAGAAAAGGTCTTTCTTTCTCCAGACAGAGGAGGAGGAAGAAGGAAGGAGGAAGGAGGAGGTGGAGGAGGGCTGGCCATGACCTTCCGACACCCTCAGGAACATGTGGGTATGAGAGCAACACATTTCCTCAATTAATTCTCACACACTATTCATCTCGCTTCTCTTTGTGTGTCTCTGCACACTGATTCCCTGTCAGGTGGGTGCGGCCAGGGAAAATCCACCTCCACACACACAAGCACGCACACAAGCCCACACACGGACACACATCTTTACACTTTTACTTTTCTATCGAGAGAACCCTCTACCCACTCCCTTTTATATTCATTCCCTGCTTCCTCCACCAGCATGCACGTGCCTGTCCCCATCCAGCAAAACTGGACTGCATCCAGTCAAAACAATAATAAAACCGATCATCAATCACCCTTAACTTTTATGGCCAGGAAGTAGTGCGACCTGTTTCTGATAGCTTGTTGTTGAGCACAGGAGCAAGCCAGCTCTTGTAGGTAGTTCCTGAATCCAGCATTAACTGCCACTCTCCCCTTTGTTCAGAGCCAGTTTTTTTTTTTTTTGGGGTGGAAAACACTGAAGCTTCAAAGACATTTGTTAACAAAATCAAAAGGCCCCTGCATGTCGAATCCCTGACATGCCCTTGTAATAGCTGTGTACTCTTTTTCTTCTTTCCATGTGGAGAACGTAAAGTCAGTATTTAAGTCTTAAGTCATAGAGTCTACTGTAATGCCAAGCTGGCCTGTACTGCCATGGGAGTGATCACTGATTTAGCATGAGCTTCAGATATCTCGCTAAACTTGTTTGGGCCCCAGTTCCAATCTAAGTCCTGTAACGTTGGGTAACTGCCAATATTCAGTTTGATCTACTATTTAACACATTTTTTAACAAATATTCTACGAATGTAATGCGTTAAAAAAACTTGCAATATTTCTATTTTTTCTGACACACCTTGATAGTTATGAGCGTCGTGATCTAAATAGTACAGGTTTGTTAAATTAGAAATATTAAGTTGTTAAGCTTACAGTGACACTATGCAGGGCTTGACATCAAGCTGATGTGTTTGACTTGTCTATTAAAAGATAAAAAAAATAATTGACTATTTAGCTTTTGCAGCCTAAAACATTGACATGACATCAGTGAGTGTGAGGGGCTTTTGAATAATACATAATAAGATACATATAGGGAGGAGTGTTATTCTAACCTTTTATTACATCATAATTAAATGGAGCCCACACTGTGACATTGTGAATGTAAAGAGACACTTTAACTGGAAAATAAATAGCAGGTGGTCCTTTACTTGACACACATAAAGAGTTTTGTCTTTCAGAGGAGAGAGGTTTAAAGACTGCGTCTGTGTCTTTGTCAATGCACCTTTCAATTGTTTTTTAACCAGAAACAGCATCAATCAGCGCTAAGCGATAAGCAAAATGCCACATTAATGAAAGATTTCTATACTTATTAACAACACAGATTGTTTTTCAAGGCTAGAGTATCAGGGTAGCACAGAGGGGGGCGCTGGGCATAGCAGAGGGGTTTTATTTTGGGTCTCCTGCTACTGTTGGTTCGATTTCCAAAAGCTGCACATCGTGACTTTAATTTACTAATAAGATGAACTGGTGGAACTAAACTCCTGAAAGGGATGTGGCACCATCAGCTAGATGAAAACTGTTGCCGTTGTAATTACAGAAACATTCTGAACACCTCATTTGTGCAGGTTCTTCCCTCACAAACAATCTTTGACCGAGCACCGACAGTTACTCGCAGAGGGCACTTTAACCAGACTACAGACAGTTTAATTTCGGCCTGTCATCACATTACTCATGGAGTTGACGTTAATTAGTAGTGGTTAATAAGAGCTGCTGCTGGTGACGTCTGTCATTTTAGCCGGTAGAAGCGACAGTCAGCGCTAGCTAAAAATAGGAAGCTGCTGCCTGAACGTTTTGTGCACTAATTTTTTTGCTAATGATAATTAGTGCTGTGGCTTAGCAAACTCAGCATCTGAACTCTGAGTCACTCACTAGTGCACCCAAAGAGTTTTTCTCATACTGTAATGTATATTCACATACACTACACTGAAAGGCTGTGCAGTGAAACAGTGATGCTATAAAGGAAAGCAGAGCCTAAACAGTAGCAGGCTAAGGAGCAGAGTACAAAGAAAGACAAATGTATTTTGATCCATTAAAATATGGCTGGACAAACCTTGATACTGATGTTTAGGAATATTCCAAACACTTTTTCTTATTGTCCCAAACATAAACCAAAACACAAATTAAAGAGCCATCAGACCAAGTTACAGTCATAAATTCAACTGATTCCGATTATTTGTTCTTATACATCTTTTCCTATAAAAACCTGAAATCAGCACACCATCACACAAGTAACATAAGTGTGTATTCATTGTGACGTGTGGAGTAAATCACCCCCCCCCCCCCCCCCCCCCTCATTAGAAACGCCATGTGGAGTGTGTCGCGAACAGGAAGAGAAGGGGGCTGCGCTCAGCTCACTCGCTGGCATGTGAGAACAGTTTCCCTTTCAGAAAGAGAAGAGAGCATGTTAAAACACTCTCACACACACACACACACACACACGTAAACACACAACAAAAAAACAACATTTATTCAGGAAGCGCTGTCTGCCCACTCAGGAAATTCCTGAGGACAAGAGCTGCTTCCAGGGGCAGGAAATTTCCCCTCAGAAAAACCAAACACACACACACACACACACACACACACACATGCTTTTACACCAATTCCCCTACACATTAAAATGGCTAACATATGTAATACCAAGACAGAGAGACCAAAGGATGCTGATGGGGGTTTTGAAGCCATGTACGGTAACACGCATACACTTACTCACACATAAGCACAATACAGTATACACCTACAGTACCTCTGCCAAGCCTTGCACAAAGACACAAGATTCACTCATAGTCAACCACCCACTCATACAAGCATGCATAGTGCAAGCCCAGCTGTGAGAGTGTGCACACACAAACACACACACACCAAGGAAACCAGCCAGTCCTGTTTCCATGGACATAAGATTTTTTTATTTTTTTTTTTTGTCATTCAGTAAGATATGTCTTCTCTTGCAGTCACTGTTTCATCTATGTGTATTGTAAAATAATACAAGAACGTCTTGTGTCTCAGACCTTTGAATAATTCACTTGTTTTCTCACTGGCTCACTCTTTGTTGCGTCATGTTTTGAGTACGTGGGCACCATGCTGAGCGATGCGGCCTGGATTGGGACTGAATTAAAACTCGACAAATCCAGTTCATCGGTTGGCGAATGCACTGCTTCACTGTGTGTTTAGGCAAAAGCCCTCACAGGTCTTTTAGTGCTCATTTCGCTTTTGTCACAAACAGACAAACAAACGGGTGTTTGACAGCACGCCCACACAATATGTTTAAAGCTGCACATTAGTCGACTTGCACACTAATACTCCAGAATGATTCATTTAATTGCCTGCTTAGTGTACACAATGCACTTCTATTTTTTCTACACATGCCCAAGCATATAATTGAGTGACGTCTGCATGAATAATAATCGGTTGCTTCAAACATTTATTGAAAAACTTTCTGACATGAGGCCAATTAGTCGTGCAGTCGTGCAATGAGGCAAACGAGTCAGATGATTTGTGCCACTCTCGTGTGTGTATGGTTATTATGATGCTACCACTAGATGACACTTAGCTTAGCTTAGCATAAAAATTATGAATGAGGATAAACATACAAAGGCAACAAAAGCCACCCACCACCACCTCCAAAGCTTGTTGACTATATATTCTATGTAGTTTATTTTGTACAAAAACTGAGGGGTAAAATTAACGAAAGGATAAATTGCTGTGGTTTTATGGCCAGCTGCATAAGCACAGTGACTTCCTTGAGATTTCTTGTCACCTTGATGTTACCAAGCAACCAGCGCAGACTTTGGGAAGTCAAAACGAGATATGGTGGGTTAATAAGTGAGCTGAACAGAGCCGGGCTAACCGCTTCGCTCTGTTTCCAGTCCTGTGCAAAGCCAATCTACTGGCTTTATAAGACACATGAATTATTAAATCTGTATAATTGCCAAAATGCTACACTACTCCTTTAAGCTTTTGAGTGTAAACATATAGTTAAAGTATGTGAAATAAAACTTTTTGTTCACTTTATAAACGATATTCATAAATATAATTTAGTACTACTTGCAATGTGATGTAACCTGTACAGTGCAGTGTACTTTAGATTTCCATTTGCTTTTGCATTTGCTTATAGTACTTTTTTTTATTGTACATTGTATTCTGGTTTTTTGTTTGTATATAGAATAGGCTACAATTCTAACATACAATAATGACATAGTAATCCAGTATGTTTCTACATTTGATGAATCGTCCTGACGACAGTCAATTTCTTTAGAACAATTAAATCAGTCTTCTTCTTCTTATGTAATATCTGTTACTATAAGGCATTTGGCAACAATTGATTGCATAGAATCCGAGGACTTAAATGACTGAATGGATGATAAGAATCATTTCATTGAAGTGCTTCACAGACCAAACAGAGAAGAAACACAATGGAAAGAACAAAATGGGAAAACCAACATAAAACACAAAAGCAGGGAAGAAAATGATGTAGTAATAAATTAAGTAAAATCAGGTTAATAACAATACATTTTAGAGAGTTATTCATATTTTTACTAGGTGAGGATTTGTAGTGTGTTACAGTGATATCTGGCTGAAATGGTTAATATCAAGCCTGGTAGCATTCTTTAGTGTGAGGAGCAGGCTGCAACTCTCCCCGATCTAATCCACTTCCTCCCCAGGAAATGGAGAAGGCGGATTTCTGCCCACACTGCAATTTCCTCTCTCATTCTTTTTCTTTCTGTCTTTTCCCCACTCCTCCTCCTCCTCCTCCTCCTCTCTTCCTAACCCCCCCCCCCCCCTCCCCTTACCCCTCAGGACAAAACTGCCACAGAGTATGAGGGTTAATGGACAGGCTTGTTTTCCAACGCATGTGTGTTTAGATATGCATTAGGAGAAAAGAGAAAAGACGAGCTGAGGTGTTTTGGACTGTGTGAGCGGCGATAAAGACATGTCTCTGTCTGAGTGAGGAGAGTGGATCCCAACCAGGAGCAGGCATAAACTAAACACTGAAAAGGGGGGGAAATAAACACTTTCCTGACTTGCAGAAGTGTGAGAACTGAAGTAGGACTTCCACATGTCTGCGGATGTGAACTGACCCATCAGTTTACTTGACAGGAAACTTAACACGGACCTGTTGATCTTTCTTCCTTTTTCTGCAACAATGCAAAAGAGGAAGTGGGCTGAGGGAGTTTCCTGTGCATCTCATCCAGCATCAGCCTGTGCAGATGCCCTGAACTTCACACTTGCCAGAAAAAAATTAATAAATAAATAAATGAATTGGTTAAATATTGACACATGCATGGACAATGCAACTCAGGATTACACTTTGAACATCAAGCCTATCACTTGGCACAGATCCAGCCACGCCTGCTCTATGATTGGTTAAGCAACAGTGAGTCGATGCAACCAAACCAAAGCCCCAAAGAGCCGTGAATGTCACCATGTTGCTTCACTTTGATCACTTACAGCTTTTCAAACCATATTTCAACACATTTTCCTTTTCACCTTTACACTGTTTGCTTATGTCTTGGGTTAAATAATGCTGTATTCAAACCCTAAATCAACACCAGAAGGTGCAGGGAGTTTCAGGTTTGGGGAATAGTTTTTCTTAGCCTCAAGCAAAGGGAGACTTTTCACCATGTATTTGTTTTGTTCGGATTTTAATTAGACATTTAGTAGACAATCAGTGTGTCTTAACAAATACTATGTCCTACAATTAGCTTATTAGGGTCATTAAAATCAAGTCCAGCTGCATGGACTGCACATGTGCAAAAAAAGTAGATTAGTGGTTGATTTCATACATAGGTATGGAATATTTACCTAATGCTAATGCTATGATACAACACAGACAAGTGCTTCTCACTGTTGCTGCTGTCAAGACATCATGTTTTGGATCGAGTATGCGTGGAACATGTCCATATCCTCAATCGTAGAAAGAGCTGAACCCTGTGCACATCTGTTGTGTGGGTACAGATCTGTCAGAGGGCAATAAGCTTAAACTAAAATATGCAAGGTTTCCACACCAATCTAGGGATAGCATGCAATGCAAAGTCAGTCCACTCCACTCTGCCCTTCCTCGGTCCTTCCCCTCCCTGCTCTGCCACACTTTGCTATAAAACCTACTAGTCAAGCTGATATAATTGGTCTTCTCTGATTGGTTAGAAGTGTGGTTCTTGCTACATAGTCTTTAAAAACAAATACCTCAGCAATGCTGTCAGTGTTGTATGTCAGGGTCACAGAAACCCTTGACAACACCTCTCCACATTTTTGGGAGAGACAAATATTGGATAAAAGTTCAACTAAATTTTTTTTCCCAAAAGTTACACATTGTTGTTTAAAGCTGCCAGTGTTTAGGTCTAGAGATCAAGGTAACCCGATGTTAAAGGTGCCCTGTGAAGTTTACTTATAATCAAACAAAAGTCATGTTTACATCCTGTGTTTCTTCCAGAAAGGTCTTATGTGTATGCATGAAGCCAACCTAATAAATCACTTTCACATTTGCATCTATGTTTGCTTGCAAGCGGTCTTTCTGTTCCCTGCCTGTACTGGCACATAGCTGCGTCTCTTGACATGCTACTGCCACCACTGTCGATCAAGCCAATAGCACAATGAAGACTGAGTCAGCCACATGCTTCCACGTCCTCATGCACAATACAAACAAAAGAGGGGCCCACTCATAAAAACAATGCCCCTTAGTGTTTAAAATTCTATAGCGTAGCTTTAATGTAAACCATTTCTATCCACATAATCAGACTGAATAATCATTTAAATCTACTTTACCTTTCAGTCACATTTTCTGTTGGCCTAGCCCATCAGTTGTTCACATGCAGTATAAGTGGCTGGTGCAGCTAACTTGATTTCTTCACATTAATTGAAGGCATATTCATTTAAAGCAGACTAAGTTACTTTGGCATATGGTGGCAAAAGGTACAATGGTAGTAGAACATTCATGGACACTTCATTTAAATCAATATCATTTAAAAAATTAAAAAAATAACTTACATTTTGTAATGTCAGTTAACATTAGTAATTTTGAGCTATTGGTCATATCTGACCAAAAAACAGGAAAACCCTGAAGGAAGATCGTATCACAAAACAACAACACTGTTGTTCATGAATTCTACTTTCAATTATAAGAGGAAGAATGTGTTTTTTTTCTTCTTTCAAAATATACATTGTCTCTACTCACTAATTTTATGATCTGCCACATGACATCTACATTCTTAATCCCATTAACCAAAACTCTGATTGGTTGAGTTGCTTTTAGTGATCAAATGTGAATTTACTGCCTTTGCATTTTATTTATTTGTGTGTTTTCTTTCAATTTTCTTTCTGAACAGAGAGCAGCTGTAAGTCTTTGGGTTAATAAGCTTCTCTTAAATTAAAAAATGTAAACATCTTGTGTATAGAACATGTCTTCTAGCTGACTTTGATGAGCTATCTCAGTGTCTTATGCTTGAGTTTTGAGGGTTTAGTGATCAATATTGTTATGATTACATTCTTATTCCTACTGAATGTTACAAGGGAACTAGTCCCTTTAACTCAGCCCTCCACTTCCTTAGCAACTATGTCTCTCCTCCTTCTTCTCCCATTGTATTCCCTCTGTTCTCTCTACTCCGCTCCATTATCTGTACCTGACTGGTGTATGTAACTGTTGGTTACCCTAGTGTAGTAGGTCTGTCATTTCTGGTCCAATGAAAGTGTGTTCAGGTGTCTGACCCCAGATCTGCTTCAATGCCTCCCACCTGAGGAGGTATGGCATGGCCTGTGTATGGCATGGCCCTTTGTTTGAATGGGATGGAATTTAACAATCAAACTAAGATTCTTTGTAAGAACACTTTTATTATTCATAGTCTGTCAATACTTTTTCTGGTTGCTGGCCTAAACTCTCATTTTGAAACTTGCAGTAGCTCCAACTGTCATAAACCCTTGATTGCTTGATTGACAGGTGAGTTCTGATTTCCCATATTGCCATGTCAACTGAGCAGAGGCATGTACAGTGCAAGATACTAAAAACTTTGACAAAAAATCCAAAAAGAAAAAAATCTAACTCAACCTGTCCTGCTCAAATGACCTACTGATCAATTTGTGTAGGAGTCACTGCTCTACTGTTTGTGTTTGTGTGTGAGTGTGTGTGACTCACGCAGGTGCGCAGGCAGCCTGGCAGGCTCGTCCTCCATTCGGCTGGCTGGCCTCGCGGCGGGAGCATGGATGGGGGAGGAAGTGGAGTTTGGCAGCGGGTTCGCGGAAGGACTGAAAGAGCTCCTCTCCTGCTATGAATAGACACAGAGACACAAAGCATGGCTCACAAAGCTCCACGACACACCAGCCCTGAACCCAAACAGCCCCACGCCAACTCGCCTCACCTCACCTTGCACCCACAAAATCGGCCGGCCTCAGCCTTAATCTCAACACACAGGGAAGTATCTGTGCTGCATATTTCTAATAAATTGGTAACAAGTTAATAACATCAGCAACTTTTATTCTGGGGTGCATTAGTGGATGAGTAACGACTGAGAATTACTTTTATGAGCAATAATTTAATCTGTAAAATATCGGAAAAAAAGCATGAAAAAACACATGAGACACTGAAATAAAGTGTCTGAATTGCTTGCATGTCCAACCAACAGTCGAAAGTCTTAAATTCACAGTGAAGGAAAAACATGCTTTATTTTGATTACACCGCTGAGTAAATAAATCTGATAATTGCTTCAACAATAATTATGAATCAATTGTTTGCCATACACACACCACAAGTCTACATGTCGGGCAGTGACCTGTTACTTCCAGTGAAAGAGACCTGTCCATCATTGTTTGGGTGAATCAATTTGTTTTTAGAGTGTCAGAAAACTGTAAACAATGTCCAGAACAACTTTCCAGAGCCTGGAAACATCTTTGAATGTTTTGTCCAACATTCAGAAAGAATTTACAATAATCAAGATCTGAGCATTATTATCATAGTTAAATGTTTTGTTGTTTATCAACTAGTTGGAACATTTTTATATACCTAATAAATAACTGATAGACACATAATCATCAGATTAACTGATAAAGGAACTAGGTTTTGGATGCAGCCCCAGAAGTGATGGGAAAAGGACCTGTTTGCATTTCTGATCTGAAAACCACAGTGATCACAATTAGAGTCATTTCTGCATATGATGATAATTCAAACGTTTCTCGGAGATGAAAAGGCATTGATACTATATAAAATTTAAGAAAGCAGTGTCTTTTCTTCACAAGCCAGCAACGGTCAGATGTGTCAGTGCCTTATTGTGACACATTCACTGTTTCACTGTGAGACCAAATGTTCGATCAATTTTTCAGACAAATAATGAGCACATTTTTCCATAAGAGAGCAACTGTTACTGACACGCCTCTTGGGGATACTCTGAGATTTTAGACACTGTCTCTGCTACTGTACAGCAGATTTATTGAATCTAGGTGAAGGTATGAGGTTTTCCACTTTGCGGTCATACTCTATCGACTGGTTTCCTTTCCTGCAAATGGGGGCCGAGCATGAAGCCACCTTAGTTTCTTAAGGGAAATGAAGCTGAGTCTTTCTGCTGTTTCTCCTCCAGTTTCAGCCTGCTGTCACCACCCAGCTGCTTTAAGACCTGAACACAAACTGTAAATTACCAGGGGTTTCAACTGTAAACCATGCAATAATCTTTCAGTTTTCTACTTCCTTCTAATGGCTTTCTGTCTCCACCTAACACCCACCTTCTAAAAATTCTGTTGTCCAGAAGAAGAAGCATCTCCTTCTGCTACCGCAGCCTTCACATGACTGTGACAAGGTCAAGTTGTTGGAAAGGCCACAGTTAGGACAGAGCTTACAATGAGGACAACAACACAAACAGGGACAGTGATATTTGACAGAAGTGAGCGTCAGAATGAAGGTGGGGGGGAGTCCAGAGTAGCAGCTGCTGTGGTGAAAAACTCTCAGAGTGTAGCACTGATCATTCTTCTGCGTGCAACTGCAATCGTGCAGTGACATCAGATTGAATAATGTCAGGACATTAACTCATAAACAAAAACACCGAAAGGCTTAAACTGAAAAAATCAATCTGTTGTAGAAATGGTGGCAGATCACTACTAATTTTTCTACGTCAATCATTAAAACATTTCATTTGACTGTGACAACAGCTACAGGTTCTGTTTATAACTGAGTAATGAATGATTGACCATTACAAGATCACAGGCACAAACCGCTAAAGACAAACAATATGAGTAATTAAATTTTTTAAAAAGTGGGGCAGAAGACAACGATTAGCCCCATCCAGCCATTATTTAATGAGGATTTGTCGCTTTTCTCATGGTAAACTATAAATCTATGTTTGGACAAAGCCTGGTTTTATAAATCAGGCAATCAGATGATGTGACACTGGACAGTGGAAACAGTCAACCAACACTCAGTTATCGAAGAAATTCTCTCTGATTTGCTTTTGTGTAGAGATATTCATCTTGGTAACATGCAAACACATTGGACAAGTTGGACCTAGCAAATATTTGTCTTTTTGTTCCATAAATGACTATTAAGCAATTATTAACAGACTGACAATAAACTGTAGCTCCAAAACAGACCTGAGTTTTGTATTCTGTTTTTCCATATTTTATCAAGTAAACCACAGAAAGTAGTCACATGTTAATTGCAGTTTTCTGAGATTGTCAGTAGCAGTAATACTATACCATTACAGTATTCCCACCTAACCAATAGGGACTTTGATGCCTCCAACTATTCTTTAACCCCATTGTTGTGTTGTGACTGAAGGACAAACATTATGGCCGTGTATCTAACTGTGTAGTGTGTAGGTTCCATCACGCCTTTGATCACTTTTGCGTCGGTAAATTAAACGTTTTTGCGCGACAGTCACGACTTCTCCACATCATCTGCAGAGCGGAGGCGAAGCGGGAGGGGAAAAAAAGCGTGCGGAGAGCAACAGATGACCAGCAAAACAAACGCACCTCCGCCGAATGGCGCTGGAGCGACTCCACGTCGGTAAATCCCTGCAGGAATATCGGTGAAGCCTGGAGTGCAAAGTGTGTGTTGAAGGTTGTGGGGAAGGAGGTGGAGGGGACAAAGAGGAGAGAAGGAGCCGACAGTGTTACCTTTATCGCAGCGGAGGAGGATTCAGACATTATCTCCCGTCAACTTCTCTCCGTCTCCGTCCACTTTTCCGTTGTGCTCGCTCTTCTTCGGCTCCTCGTCTTTCCTATGGAGAGCCGCGCAGCAGCAGCAGCAGTCCGACTGCTCGGCTTCTTGATGTGGGACAAGTTGATTTTTTTTCATGTAGCCCGCTTTTTCCCTTTTTTTATCTGCTTGTTGGGTCCATAGCGCGGCAGTCGGTGTGAAAACTTCTTTTGTCTGCGTGTGTTTTGCCTTCACATGTCGGCAGCGCGCGAGTTAATAATCCCTTCCTGGAAGAGCGAGCCTCTCTCTTTCTCTCTCTCTCGCTCTCTCTCTTCTTCTGTGTGTGTGTGTGTGTGTGTGTGTGTCTCTCTCTCTCTCTGTGTCTCATTGATCTGGATGTGTGTAAAACGGCGAAATGACGTGAATTCCCAGCATCGAGCCTTGCCCCCTTTTAAAGGGAAACCCGAAGCAGGAAATCATAGCATGGCGCGCTGCACTCACACACGATGACCAGCAGACTCCTTTTCTATTTATACGTGTGTGTATTTATGTTTAATCAACGCTTAAATGCTGTTACACAACAGCGCAAACCTCCTTGCTTTAGTGAGAGGGTTTGCAGTGCAACATGCAACACCCGTCACAGAGAACGGCAGCCTCCACTGATGCAAAGTCAGCTGTTTATTACTAATTTGTACCCATTTTGTACATTGAATACTATGAGGTGATTGTTGCACTGAATAAAAAAAAATAATAAAAATACCTGAATAAACTTTAAAATTCTCAATAGATAACCACCCCTGCATAATAGTAGAAAAGTGAAAGTTAATGTTGCAGAGCCTGTAAGATGAAAAGAATCCACCACCATGTCAACTCGAGCTATAATCAATATTTTTAACTTGGTGGTGCAAGAAAATGTTTTAATAAATACTGCAGTGTAGAAATACTCAGTTACAAGAAAAATCCCCGTCTTCATAATTTTGGCTGAAAAACTTCTTGAGCACCAAATGTCAAAGTACTCACTATGTAGAATGGATCATTATTACCTAAACGTTGGTGTTTTCATCATTTTAAAGTTGCAGCTCATTTTGATGCTCAAACATTTTCTGATAATTAGCATTTGAATCACTTTACAATCTGCTGCATAGCTTATGAATTTCATACGAGATCAATAAAGTCTTATTCTAATGTATTTTGTCTTATTAATCAACATTCTCAATTAATGTGTAGTGGAGTAAAAATGTGATATTTTCCTCTGAAATGCGGAGTCAAATCAAAGCATGGAGGAGTAGAAAATGAAAAGGAAAAAAAAGTAAAGCACTTGAGTAAATGTGCTGGAATTATTAGAAAGCTCTGATCATCTTAAATGAAAAAAAAGATATTAAGTGGATGTCAAAGTAAAGTCTTGGTGTCACCAGGATCCAGTTTCCCAGAAGTGCGAACTGCACAAAGGCTGTTGTGTGCAAATTCAATCAATGTGACACTGTGCAGTTATGTAGATGTAATGTCTCAATATGTGAATTCCAAACTATCAGAAATATTAAAGCTGGACTAATCATTTTTTCTTTTTATTGATAGTGGATTAAATGATCGACTATAACGTAAAATGAGTAATTTTTAGACATAAATCACCAATTTGCAAGTCTTCTAGCATCTACGCCAAATCATCATGAATCCTCCAAGTTTCTGTAAAATTGGATTTTTGATTTCCATTCTTCCAGTCTTTAGCTCATTTGATCTTTTTCTAATGGTGGTGGTGAACACAACATGTTTATCCAAAGTCTACTGATGTTCAGCTGGGTTCAAATCTGCTGCTGTGAAGGTCATCAAACATTTCAGTAACTCGTGCCCTGTAGGAAAGCATCTAACAGAATCTGGACCATGACCATACCCCATGAATTCACACCTTACTAGCCCCCAGGTCAGTAAAAGAAAAATCTGAAAAAGAAATAATGTGTTTCTTCCAAAGCAATGAAACCTACAAAAGTGGCAGCAGATGGTGGAAGAAGAAACAGGCAAAAGAAAAAAAATTATATTCTCATCAGGGAGGGGGGGGGACAGGAAGCAATGAGGCGGATGGAAAATGTGCAGCAAGTTAACGAGCAACTGCAGATCAGTGGAGCTGAGGGATGATAAATGATCATCCTGATGCTGCACGTTTTGTATTTTATTCATTGCTTTGAATGAAGTTGAATTGAAGTTGAATCACTAGATGTAACTTTTTTTATCGTGATCTAGAGAAAAATACATTTTAACATGAAAAAAAATCTATATGTGAACATTTTTAGCTCAAAAGTACTTATCTAGTTTGTATTGATAATTGTTGTTTAAAGCTTTAGTGTCAATACAATACTTAAAAAACTACACTACAAAATAGTTTTTTTTAAAGAATTGCTGTACATTTAAGGCATTGGAAGGATTCATATCTCAAAAGTCTCCAAGTAGGTAATTTGTTCATCAAAATGTATTTAAAATAGCAATGAGCATAAATAAACTGAATTACATCTGAGCTTTGTCACTGGAACATAAGTAAATGTGGAAGGGACCCAGGCTGCACTTGAACTAGGCAGCAGGTTGAATTAGGGACTGACAGATTACAATAACAAGTTTAGAGTAACTGTATTTGTTAAGTGTCAAATCTTAAACACATATTGTAAAGAGGAATAAATATGTTAAATGTTACTTATCTAATATTTTGAAACTGGTAACAAATAAAAGTTAAACAAAGCAGTTGAAGTATTTTGTCCTGGTTTTATATGAGTGTATTTCCCTCCACCCCCCCCCCCCCCATTCATCTTAATCCAGACTTTCTGCCATTGCCAAAAATAGAAATAATTAATATATAACTAGGTTAATTACATATTTGCCTGTAGTGATAAGGAAGGACTGATTTGAAACTGTACGGAAATAAGACTTATGCAGTGTTGAAGTAAAAACTAGAAGGAAAATCTCCTCAGACCCAGAACGACGAGGAGGCAGAATGAAATCCTGCAGCACGGTGACGCCCCCATGCGGACGACAGCGGTGTTACAGGGTTGACCTCAGCTAAAAACAGTTCACTTTCGGTTTCCAATCATCAGAAACGATACAGATCCTTCCCTCTTCACTTGAACCCAGCAGTCACTCCTCAGCTGCTGCACCGCTCAGAGGTGGGCGACAGCACGGGAAGAAACACGATGGACAAAACGATGGAAGCAGAAATATTTAGGTTTATTTGCGCCAATCAAGGAGCAGTCAACACCGACGACTTGTTGTTTAATCTGGATTCCACGAATGTGTCGGAGATCATTTCCAATCGAGACAAATTCGTGCTATGCTGTCCTAATGGGCAGCCGAAGGTGGTGGCCAGGGCCAAACTGAGGCTGTGCAGAGTCAAAGACTGTCCGGGGACATGCAGGGGCCTACACCTGTGTAAAAACTTCCTCTTCACTGGATCCTGCCAGTTCACTAGGCAGAGGTAAACATGTTTGCTTCATGTATGGCGGGTCAGCCTCAGACTCACCTGCCTGACTGAGGTTACTGCTGATGAGCAGGTGACTCGTGAGGCCTGGACTCATTTACTGCTTTCCCAATCGATTTTCAATGCACGTTTACTGTTGAAATTAGCGTCACTTCCAGGAGTTTAGAGCCTCTGAACGAAAAACTACATTGTCACGAGTTCGCTTCGTCGTCGAAATGTAAATGTGATTTTAGATAATTTAAGTTAATTTCTAACTAATGTCTAATTTAAAGGCCGCGGTGCGTTCAAGAACTGCCTGTAGGTGTTGAACATTTTGGTGGTTGTTGTTTATGGTGCTGTTACGTTATTTCTACAGATGTTTCCTGCTTACTTCCATTAGGGTTTTTTTTTTTTATTATTTAGTAATACAAAACTGTGTACCTAACTGTTACATGTAAAAGCCGAAAACCACACCCTGCGACTGGTTTTCTGCCAGAGATGTGGTGTAAATGATTAATATTATTCTAATATCTGTAGCCTGGATATGAGGCTAATTAGCTAAGCTAGTCGCAACAACAGGAAACACAAGCTAACAAACATTCACCTTTGAGCGCCTGTCATTCTCACTCCTGAACCTCTTATTGTGTCAATATGTTATGTATTCAAGTAAGTAAAAGATTGTTTTATAATCATTCTGTTTCTTTTTATATATAATCACTGCATGAGCACAATGGATTATTTGATGGCACAGTGGATATTCTGTGTACTTGCTCCAACATTTACAGCCTACTCTGTGAAATAAGCAGGATACGTTTACAGTATATCAAGTCCATTACGCAGTAGGCAATTAATTCAAGTCATATCTTCTCACATATCTAGCTTCACAGTGGTTTTGCACTGGTGACCTTCAGCCCTCTCTGCAGATATTATACTGTAGATAAGTTTGTATGACTCAGCCATAGAAATACACTTAAAGGGGCCACTTCATCAATGTTTGAGTTTTTTTTTTATTAATGCTTTTAAATTTGATGTGTCTCCAGATGATGTCATTTGGGGGAGTGTTTTAACATTAAGAGCTCAGATTATGTCACCCAGATGAGTTTTAAGGAACACGTTGACAAGACTCTGTTTAGTCAAGAATGAGAAGTGTTTCTAAATTGAAAAACTTCTCTGAATGATGTGTTATCCAGCTAGAAGCGGAGAGATTTTGTAATTTAGGGAAAGCAGACAAACTTTACATCTACCAGTTTCTCTGGCAGTTTATGATTTTGTGAATGCACCAAATTCCACCAATCCCTTACAAATTCTTTGCAACCTGCCAATTTGAACTATATATTAAAAATGTTGCAATATGCATCACAGTGTTTTTAGAATAGCTTTTTTGAAATCAGGTCCAACACCCTGAAGTTATCCATGAACTTAAAAATTCAGAGAAGTTGACTTTAAACATGTTCTGTATTGCCAGTTCTGATTGCATAAGGACACTGTTTACACTGACACCTGCCAGTGTATGCACACAAAATATTTATTCGATAATTACACATATTTGCTAAATGAAATGTGACAGAAATGTGACTTTTTCTGAGCACCGATTTATTAACAGTCAAAACTATGTGTGTTTTGTGTCTTTGTAAACAGGAGAGGATGCAGCTTCTCTCATGATCTTAACTCAAACCACAATGAGATGTTATTTAAAGAGCATGAGCTGGAGGGTCTGAGCAGGGCAGAGCTTTGCACACTGCTGCTACAGACTGACAACACACTGCTGCCTCCTGTAAGTCCCCTTTAGGACAACATACAGATGTATCCACTGAAATTATGTCATTTAATTTGACCTGTGACAAGTTTATCATAACTAGAACTACTGCTTTACTTTGTGGACTGATACTGATGGATAGATGTAAGCAATTATTACTGAACAATACATTGTAACTTCACACAGGGCTTGACATGAACTTTTTTTGCTCACCAGCCACTGTGGCTAGGGGTTTGTTGGGACTGGCCTAGCTCCGGGTTTTGTTGCACCTTTTACATGCCACCATATATCTCCTCTGGTTCATATTCCCCCCATGTTCTCCACAGGGATATCTTGTTTACAGTGGTGTGTGTCGTCGGTCACTAGCGCAGAAGTGCATAACAATGGGGTTCACTATGGACCAATTAGCAAACAATGTGTGCAAGTAGTGCTCATGGACGTTCTAGTATCCTGGTGTCACATTGCAATTATTTCAGATGGCTTTTGAGGCTACATAGAAATCAACCTGCCACAGTGGGTAGTGGAAGAGACTTTGTTACTCTGCACTGCTGAAATTCACCCACATTTGGAGGGTTGTTGGATGTTAATGTCAAGCCCTGAATCTACAGCATTTTTGTCCTTACTGATTACTGACCTTTTGGTTTTGGCTTTTCTTGATACTAACCACCTTTACTCCTTCCCTCTTCCCCCCCTCTATCAGATATGTTTTGATTACAACAATGGTACAGGAATCTTTGGCCGGTGTCAGGAGGGAGATGGTTGCAAGAGACTGCACATCTGTGAGAAGTACCTGAAAGGTGACTGCAGCTGCTTCCGGGCTCATGATTTTAATGCTCCACAGCCACTAAAAACCCTGCAGGATAAATGTGTGCCTGCTGACCTCATACGCTCCTTTAGGTGTGTTTATGCAAATAAGGAAGCTTTGAGGATCTTTGATCAGAGCAACAGAGGCAACCGTCAACGCCAGCAACCAGGTTTTTTCACCAGTGATGCCTCTGCTACTGCCACTGACACTGATGCAACCAGTGACAGCGGTTGGAATTCAAAGCCAATGCAGTGGATAAGAGGGAGAGGAAGACCAAGAGGTGGTCACCGGGGCAACAGAGGTTACAGAGGTAATAGGGGAAATAGAGGAACAACAAGCAACCTGCAACCAAAGCAACGAGCCTTTTCCTCTAGTGACATCCTGGCTGACGTCAAACTCTTAAATCTGTACACCACAAATGGACTAGATGAAGACTGCCATCCAGTAAACTCTTCAACCAGTGCTGTCTCTGCTTCTGCCAGTGAAACTGATGCGAGCAGCGAAGATGGCCAGAGCAGAGAACAATGGCAGAATAAAGATTCAGGAGCTGTCAGAGGAAGAGGTGGCAACCGAGGCAGAGGCAACCATAACGCACTGTATAAAACCCGCACCACTGATGACCTAATATGTGGTGCCAACGACCAAGATGCTAACGGCAGCGATGAGCCAAACAAAAGACAAAGGAAAAGGCCTGTCAGAGGTAAACTTTGGGGTCGGAGGGGACAGTTGTAGCATGGGAAAAGGACAATGTATAGCAGAGGCTAAATTTACATTTACATTTAGTCATTTAGCAGACGCTTTTATCCAAAGCGACTTACAAGTGAGGTACAAGGCAAGAAAAAATTTAAGTCAAAGAGAAAAGACCAAAGCAAAAAGTCCTATCAGAAAAGTGTTCACAGTTCACGAGATGCAAGTGCAAGAGAGCAGAAAGGATTTTTTTTTAAAGAGATTTAAGTGCATAGGAAGATGCGGAAGAGTTCAGTTTTCAGCATATTGGAAGAGAGTCAGCTGAGCGTGCAGCGTTTGATAGCTCGTTCCACCATCGTGGGATCATTGCAATAAACAAAACAACAAGTATTACTCCATGCCTTTAAGTATTTGGAGAAACTGGAAACACAGCTCATGGAGATGTTAAAAAGGGCAAAGTATGAGCATCCCCATTTTACATGCTTGTAGATCAAGGGGTGCCAATCCTGGTCCTCAAGAACCCCTGCTGTGCTTGTTTTCAAACTATCTCTACCTTACCCACTGCAAATCACATGCATCAGGTGTATTCAGTCATTCAGAAGGTGGAAGATGCCATAGATGAGGTTGAAGTGGAACCAGACAAATTGAATTGGTATCTTCCAGCTTCTGACTGACTGACCACACCTAACTCAGGAAGTCAGTAGTGAGGAGGGCAGAGATAGTTGGAAAACAAACAGAGCAGCGTCTTTGAGAACTAGGAATGAGAACCACTGAAGCAGACCAATTATCAGTGGAAATTAAACTATAACCGAACCTTTGTCTGAGATGACTGATTCCTTTGTTAACCCGTATGTAATATTCTTACATCGAAGAGGAACAGTAATGGTTGAAAAAAAATCGTGTACAATAAAGATCATTAGACCAACCATCATGTCAAATGTTAGGTCCTACTGGCATTTTATTCCATCCAGAGTTTACACAGTGGTTGGATTACACAGTGGTTGCCAAGCAATAAAAAAACATACACGTTATGTTTACATGTTCTATTGGCAACATGTACTATATCATGTGCTAGTTTTAAATTGATTGTACACCACACCCACCTTACACAAACGGGCATGGTGCCAGACAGACTTTAGAGGGCACCTGCTGTTTAATGGGTTGAGCCTTACCATCCACTTCAGTGCCTGGAATTGTATTTTTTAGGCCACACCTCATCTTTGGATGTGGGCTTATGTTTATTTTCCTTTGCAGTTTTGATAATTCTCTCCACCGAGAGCACTGGTGGTTATGAGGTACACCAGAAGTGCTAAGTGCTCCAGTTGGGCATTTTTCTTATTACTTTGAAGAATTGTGTAACATGTACTCTTTGTTTGTTTCCTTTAGATAAAACTGAGATATGCATGTACTTCATCAAAGGACACTGTAAACATGAGGGTGAGTAATTAATGATGGATCATAATTAAAAAATAGTAAGATTGCGCTTATTTTGTGTACGAGATCGTTTCACAAGTTTGATCCGGCGACATGGATAATGCAACCACAAGGGGGCACAAGCCAGTGTCGTCTTGTGCCAGTCCCAAGTCTGGATAAATGCAGAGGGTTGTGTCAGGGAGGTTATCTGACGTAAAACACATGCCAACTTCAATAAACAAATAGAGACAGTGGCATTGAAGAAAAGACAGGAGGCAGAGCTGGAGGTAGCAGAGCTTAATATGTTGAGGTTCTCTTTGGGAGTGACGAGGATGGATAGGATCAGGAATGAGGACATCAGAGGGACAGCTCATGTTAGATGTGTTGGAGATAAAGTCAGAGAGGCCAGATTGAGGTGGTTTGGACATGTTCAGAGGAGAAACTGTGAATAATGTTGCTAATGCTAAGGTTGGAGCTGCCAGGCAGGAGGTCTAGAGGAGGAACAAAGAGGAGATTTATGGATGTAGTGAGAGAGGACATGAAGGTAGTTGGTGTGAGAGAAGAGGATGCAGAGGACAGGGTTAGATGAAGGCAAGTGATTTGCTATGGCGACCCCTGAAAGGGAACAGCTGAAAGGAAAAGAAGATCAGGAGACATGGAAAATGTTTTTATTACCTTTGTGTTCTCAGATAAGTGTTTTAAAGCCCACGACAAGATGCCGTACAGATGGGAGGTCAAAGAGGGTGATCAGTGGAGAGCCTTGCCAGATAATGAGATGATTGAGAAGGACTACTGTGACCCCAAAAACACATACTACAGGTACTCTGCTGCTATTCAGTGAGATCCTAGTTCTGTGATTATAGTAAGATGTTACTGTTCATCTCAGCTATCTGTACTTAAACGTGATAACTTTGAACCTCACATCTAGTATTTGGCACTTTGAAAGTGTTCCATATAAGCCATGTGTGTTGTCCTATTCTTGACCAAAAAAACACTGAACCCCAAATCTTCCCACATTTTTTCAAATAAACTTAAATTGGTTAAAACACAGGATCAAGAGCCTCAATACAATTTTTTATTGCAACAGAATTTCAGTACTGATATATCATCATCCAGTATATGTCATTTGATGTCAAACTTGCCTCTTTTCCTGCCTTCAGCGTCAGCTGTCCACCTGTGCATTTTGACACCATGACCTGTGGAACGAACCAAGTGCGGCGACTCTCTACCATTAACTGTTTGATTGAGCCGACCTTCATTCACACCACAGAGTGGCTTTGGTACTGGGAAGATGAGTTCGGAAAGTGGAACCTGTATGCTTCAGCTGTGAGTAACAGGACTCAGGTTTAGTTGCTGCCACACTTTACAGCACTTTAGAGCCCACGCACAGAATGCACCAATCAGCATCTATTGTACTGCGTTAAAGCTGCTATATTCAATATTTTATAGGATCAATGGATCAGAGGATAATTTGTAATATGAAAGTGGTCACTTATGGTTGTGGATGGATTACCAAACTGGCTTGCCAGGCACAGGCCCAAGGGGCCCGAAAGGTCAGGGGCCCATGGGTCGAACTGTTTTATTAACACAAAGAGATCGACAACAAATGATGACAAACAATGACAGAAACTATTCAGAATGACCAAAGAATATCACAAAAGGTTTAAGGATAGACATAAGACTTAAACAAAGAAGAAAAAACGGAAAACAAATCCTCAAAAAATGACATTAAATGAATTAAAAACAAAAGAAACTTTTAAATTACGACATAAAGAAAAAGGTGGATGTGGTTTTAAAGTAGGATCACTATGTTCAATTGATTTTACTGTAGCAAAAATTCCATTTAAGGTCACATAGTAAATTTTTACTGACATGACGTATGATGTTGCAAAATGTTGCATTGTGACAACTGCATTTAAAAGAGGTGACGTTTTTTATATTATCCCTTTGATGCAATGTTGAGCTATCTGAGATACACTGAATGTGATCCATGTGGACTTTGACTGCTATGTTGCTGTGGCAAAGATCCTGCCTTTAAAGGGACAAAAATAGAAACAACCCAACTCCGATTACTGCAGGATTCATCATTTTATCCTTTTCATTCATAATCCAAACAAAACCCTCACTGTGCTCATGATTAGATTAATAGTTAATCATATTTTCTGTTTTACCTACTTTATACTTCTATACTATTCTATACTTCTATATAGATTCTATAGAGAGTTTGTGTGCTTTATGTTTCTGTATAATATGTGTTTTTTTTTTGGTTAACTCAAAAGACCTCTTCAGTGTAGATCTGTGTGGTTTAAGTCTGGTAGAGTTTTATAATGGCTACAATTGTTGACGACTGTGAGCGAAAAACATCAAGAGTTGTAGCCAGCAAACAATTTTACGCTCATATTGTTCTTTGCCTTTAAAAGTATTTGGTGGAGCATATTGTTCCTCTGCTTTTAAAAGCTGCATCTTCTTTACCAGTTAGCAGCACAAAAATGATACATAAATATATGTATGTATGAAATTTGAACCATGAAACTGACATTAGAGTTGTGTTCGGTTTTTCTAGGTCTTATAGTGCCATAAATTAGTGGATGTTAACTAAGCTAACAGGCTGCTGGCACATGTTTTAAATTAAACATATTGTCATGAGGTATCGATCTTCTCATTTAACCCTAATGAGAAAGCAAAAATGCCTGTTTTCCAACACCTGAGCCACTGTGCTCAAGTCATGTTTAAACATGTTTTAAGGTAAAACAGAAGTTTTTTTTTTTTCTCATGTCTTTCAGACTGCTGGACACAGTGCTGCAGACATGGACAGTGCTAAACTGGAGAAGATGTTTCTGGACAATGACAAAGATGTGGTGGAGTTTACTGCCGGCTCCCAGTCATACACACTCAGTTTCCAGGGTAAACAAAGATTATGCAACGGATTTCTGCATTTACAGTTATAAAATATTTAGGCTGTATTTGGATTTAATTCTTTTGATTCTTTTTTCAGACATGATACAAACAAACAAGCACTATAGTACTAAAAGGCTTGTGAGAAGACGGCCCAGGTTTGTGTCTGCAGTCGATGTCCGAGAAAAGAGAGTGAGGTACAGCCTCCTTAATATGCTTGTTTGTGGCCTTTCTCCCAGATGCCTGTATATTAAAACCAACCCTAACACTAGTTTGCTTTTATCTACAGAAGACCTCTGGGACCACTGACTTTCGCCCCTATACCAGACCACTGGGACAAGACACAGGTTCCTACAACAGGTTACAAGGTAATGTGACCTATCGCAGCATTAAACGAGATTTTTATACTGCTGTTTCAGCATCCATACCCAGGCTCAGCAGTATGGGAATTTACAAATATTAAATGTTTTAATAAAAATGCATTGACACCTTAACAGACAAATGAGATAACTGCTAATAACCGATCGGTTGGTCTTCGGGGGATGATTGTCTGACAAACGCTGCGTTGTTTTGTTTGGCAGCAGCCTGAAACCCAGATAATGTCCAACATTAACATAAAAAAAAACATTTTATTATATAGCAGTCCTATTTACATACACTTTACATAAACTAACAAAACAAATGACATTACCTTCTTCAAACTCCCAAAACAGACAACCTTAACTGAAATGTAAATATACATAAATGCATCATAAAACTTCACATTGAGTTCATATTTATAGAATTTTTTTTTATCCTGAATTAGGTTTCTTAAATGCAATCAATGAAAAATAAATAACTTACTGTGTTTTTTACTGTGTTTACAGTGTTTTAATTAATAATCATTGTCATATATAAATATTTTATTATTATTAATTAAAATTCACACCCAATATCTGAAGCAATAAAACGATCAATAAATTTTGTATTTCTCTACTTTAAACAATCCGTAATATACTTTAGGTGACGTGAGATTTTCTGGGGCATAATGAATTATATACATTTTTATCTCTTCGTTTATTCACAGTCTTTCATTTTCGCTGATATATGTTGTTGCATATACTTGAAAAATTGAAAAGTGTGAATCGAAAAAGTGTGTATTGTCAGACAAATTTCAGAATGTGTTTTCTATAATTAGGTGATATACTGTTTTTGTCCCTTTGTCCTCCCATGTCGTCCAAACCTAATGGGAAGTTCTGATGAGCAATTCTAGGATTCATCCATAAAATGCTAGTTTTTGGAAGTAAGACTTTGAAGTTAGAAAAATGATTTAACAGATTTTATGAATTCTCAAAATGAATCCATTGTCAGATGATTTTTAAAAAATGCTTCCCTTTAGTTGAACAGATGTAACACATGTCAGTTTATGACTTAGAGTTGATCTTCCAATTGTATAAACAAGGTTAGAAACGAACTTACGGCCACCATAGCCTTCAGTCTTGACCTGGATGGTGTCCAATGCAACTTGGATTCACACAGTGAGGAAGTGCAGATTGTGAAACTTATCTAACGTACTAATGCTAGAAAAACAGAACAGTGTGTGCTTCTGCCCTAGTACAAGGGTTATCTGTGGAATCTGGTGTTTAACTGACTGACCAGATGGTGTAAAGGACATTGCTGGAAGTCCACCTCTACGGACGGCATTCTTGCAGAAAACCATTGCTTATGGTCAGAATACGCCACAAAACTGCAAAATTAAAATTTTACTCATGAAAAGAAGCCTGAAGAATATTTGCAGGAGATTTTGGTCATAATGAAACCAAATCTATTGAGATGTGATCCAGGACCCACTAAGGTTGCACAATTTTTTTTTTTTCCACCAATTTTTTGAACGAAACTGCTCTTCCTGGGTGTGAGGCCATGAGTTTTATCATTTGAATGTCACATGGTCATGGCCAGCACTCAGACTTTGGTGTTCATTCACTCGAGCTGTCTATTTGATTCTGGTGTTTACAGTTTGGCATGATCCTGGATCCACTGGTTCTTCCAAAGTCATCTTAAGTTTGTTGTCCTGGCAACATACTGTATCCAAAATCCCAAACAATTTTTTGAGTAGATTTAGTGTCAGGGTTAGTCACAGTTTTAAAAAGATGCTCCATACTTGCACATGAGACCCATTCAAATAGATCATGGTTTTGAGTGTCCATAAATGTGGCCCATGTGCCATGATGATGATTAAATCCATTTATCCAATTCTCTTCTCAACTCGAGCTAAAGAACCGAAATAAATGGATCATCTCGTTCAGGATTATGAAATGTAGCACTTCTGGTTTTGCATTTGTTTAGTTTTTATGAAGAAGAGAAATTGATTTTCAGCAACTTTTATTGCAGCTTCTTCAATTTCTTTATTAATTGTAGAGCCTCTACTGGAAAATGCTCAAATTCACTTGCATTTTTGGAAATGCATGTAATCACTGATTATGAAATATTTTGTTTTTGCCTTTCTAGTTGTTGCTGCGTAACTAAAGCTGTTTATTTCCTTTTTGACATTTACTAATTGATGACAGATAATATGTTCTTCCTCAATTTATTTGACCTTTGAAGTCTGTAATGTTATCCCTTACCCCTCTAACTCTTAACATTATTGTGGAATTTGTCAAAGAGATATGTCTTTGTTTTTTGTTTGTTTATGCTGTCTTTTTTGTTTGTTCGTTTATGCTGAGCTATCATTACTCTTACCTGACTTTAAGGTAACCCAAAGTGTATGTAACAACTATGTGTTTGTTTCAAATTATATATAATTTTCTCATTAACATATCTACTAAAGGCCTTATAATAAATATGTCCTTTTCATCTTCAATGTTCTTTTGCTTTGTCAATTGTTCTGCCAAGATACAGGTGAATAATTTGAATTTACAATTTTCTAATATAGAGAGAGAGAGAGAGAGAGAGAGAGAGAGAGAGAGAGAGAGAGGCTTTAGTAAGATAAGTTTCTTTTTAATTTCCTGTATTTATTTTTTTATCATTTTTTTTGTTTTATATATTTATATATGAAAAATATTATTATTTAGGATATAAACTTAGTACCGATATATTGAGAACCTAAACTCAAGCTGTACCCACAGCTCATTTTGCTAAACAGCATTATCATATGTTTGAAAAGTACAAGGTAAAAGATCTGAGAGATATCTGAGAAACATCTGTCACACCTTATCAATTATATATAATGGTTAAAATTTAAAAATACATAATAAAAATACAAAATATATTACTCTTGTCAATGTACTGAATTATAATAAATTCATACTTTAAGGAAAAGCTGATAACTCTGCTGGAGCTACTTGCATCCAATATATACTGAATCCCGTGGATTTCCTGGCTTTATAATAAGTGTGTAACTTTATCATTTTTCTGTTATTCAACACAGCATTCGTGTAAATTACTGTAAACTACAGAATGGGACTATATCCCAGTTTAATTATTAAATTAAATAATAATTGATATGCACTTTTACTACATTGGTGTCACTGAAGCTTATAAAATGAGGCCAATTTCATTCACCTGCAGAGGAGTAGTTCACTTTCTGTACAACCTGGCTGCCAGTACTCAGACATTTACAGCAGCACTTTAGACCAGCAGATAAACATTGTAATAAATGTTATCTACAGGCAAGCAAAGTAATATGTCCTGCAGCAGTGGTTACAATAAAAATAAAGTACAGCAGCACATTACATAGTTGAGCAAACGGAGACAGCTTCACCTTGTGTATAACACTTAGTCATTTTCACTAGATTTGGAATAAAATGAACTTGCGCTGACTGAGGTTTCTGGTTGTGATGAATCTACAACTTCCTCGGCTTTAGATTGTTTGAGACCGCAGACACACGGAGTTAGCAACAAACTAGCTAATTATTATAATGGAGCATTTAGCAGCTGGTGCGTATTTCCATCAGTTGCTGGTAGAGAGCTAAGAGAGTTTTCAGGTTGTCTAAAACTCCAAAGGAATCTCTACCCATTGAATAGGAAAACAAGCAACTGTTGGCTTAAAGGGTGTTGAGACTGTTGTGTTCACGACTTGTTTCAAAAAAGGCCAGAAAATTGGTTATTGCAAATAATTGTGCCTTAAAGTGTTAAGGAAAAAGATTTGTTGGCTGGGAAAATGATCTCTTTTCTCTGTGGCATTTGTTTTCCAGCCAGTTTCCCTGGAGCGCACATCAGCTGAATTTAAGGAGATTGAAGCTCTTTTCTGTAAAACCATGAGAGGCTTTGATATCGTCAAACTCGAGAGGATTCAGAACAAAGCTCTTTGGGAAGTCTTCCAGTGGTAATTATCTATGTTGGCATTTAACATTTTTAAATGATATATTCTCCGCTATTACTGTCTGCATATAACTTTTCTTATTTCTTTATTTCAAAATTAAGGCAGAGGAATCAAATGAAGAACAACAAGTCTGTGCACAGCGTGATGGAAAAAAAGCTTTTTCACGGCACTGACTCCAAATACGTAGATGCCATCTGCTCAACCAACTTTGACTGGAGAATCTGCGGAACCCATGGAACCGCTTTTGGCAAAGGTAAGAGTGTGGTGTAATTACTGGTTTGATAAGAAAAGATGTGCAGTTGCTTTGGTAAATTAAAAAGGACTCAGATGGGATGGGACAGCGTGATAACAGTCCTGATTTATAATTTTATGAAGCATAAAAACTTTAGCTAGGATTTGCAGCTTTTCTTTGCTGTATATTTTTACATTTTGTAGATTAAACAAACATTCATATAAATCACTATTGAAATTAATAATCTAAAACACAAAAATGTGAAATGTCTTTGTGTCTGAACCCAGGGAGTTACTTTGCTCGTGATGCTAAATACTCCCACAACTACACCAGTGACTCTGATGTCAAATCCATGTTTGTCTCTCGGGTGCTGGTGGGAGACTTCACAAAAGGCTCCTCTGACTATCGGCGACCTCCTTCCAAGGATGGGGGGGACATAAACTTCTATGACAGCTGTGTGGACGATGTCACAAACCCCTCAATCTTTGTCGTGTTTGAGAAGCACCAGATCTATCCCGAGTACCTTCTACAGTACAAGAACATGCACCCACTTGTTGATTTATACAGTGGGATGGCAGCGACGACATCAAGGCCAGCCCCCCAACCCAAAGTCTCAGTTCAACAGACCGTCACAGGGTCGCGTCTATCCAGCCCACCATCTTACAAGTCTAGCCCATCCTCAAATCAACCCAGTACATCATCATTTAATCCTGCCAAATCCTCATACCAGCCCACTACATCGTCTTACAACTCCGGCACATCCTCATATCAGCCCAGTACATTGTCTTACAACTCCGGCACATCCTCATATCAGCCTAAAACATCACTTCATGTACCATCTACACAATCCACCTCACTGTCTTACCAAACCAGCACAGGCTTATACAAGTATGACACCAATCAGTCTTCTCCATCTCCTTCTCCCAACCCAAAGAAAAACTCTGATTCCTGTGTTATTGTTTAGGTTAAAAGGTGGTGAGAATAATTAATGTCTGCAGTAATAGAATTTGTATGTGACATTTGAAGGAGCTTGATGGAGTAATTTGGCAAATAGGTAAATTAATATTATAAATATATTGGAAGTGTGCACATTAAAAATTAATTTATGTGGATAACTAAAATACAGTTGGGTGCAAAATTTTGCATCCCCTTTCGAAATGGCAGAAAAAAACATTATATTTAATGCACATTCAACTAGTACAAATGTTTCTTTATCAGATATTAAAATGTTAAAGTAAATTAAAGTTTTTATTTAATTTACCAAGGACTATGCAAACTTTTGTACAGTTTATTATTTTACTATATCTTTTTATGCACTTTAGTGTTACATTTGCATTCCCCCAAACTGAAAGTGCATGTAGTGGGATGCAAACTTAATCTAGTACAACTACAATGCACTTTCAATTCCAATTAATTTTTTTTTTAATGATCACTATGAACAAAAATGTTGGAGTGCATACAAAATAACATCCACTTGATTAATTATTAACCTGGCAAATTTTTACTAGCTGTGCGTTAAATATAATGTCAAGAAAAAAAATTGGTTTACTCTTTTTAACCTTTAATAGTCTTGTAAAAAAAAAAAAAAAAATACTGAGCTCTAGTTTATGAAAACAACACCAATACACGTGCAGTTAATTTAAAAAAAAGTGTCACAGAAAGGAGCAGCTGGCAAAAGTGCTCGATTATATGTTTAGAAAATTTTATACATCAGAGATTTAAAGTTAAATGACAATACATTTATATGAAGAACACAACTTTTCTGCTACATCCAATTTAGCATTTTTTTAATCCAGAGATGCTGCTGCCCAACCAGCAGAGGGTGACAAAATCTTATAAGCATTCAAATATAACCTTACATTCAAAAGACAAAAAAAAACAGGGAGTTGAGGGATATATAGTAAAGTCAGATCAGTAACAAATTCCTTTATTTAGATGGCAGTGTCAGACATGAGCACACAGGGGGGAAATGCATTTACATCTCTGCTGCTACACCTTCCTCAGTGTTCAGTATCACTGAACAAAAGCATGAGTGATAGCATGTATGTTGGCTGCCTGTGTTCCACACAATGTTCAGGGTTCATTTCATTTCATTGATTATTTAAATCACCACCGACAATTTTTTTTCTTTGTTTCATTACCATTTCACTGCAGCTCAAGATATAAACTTTCTTTTTTCCAAATTCTCATACTGTTTGCCACTGATTTTGTGCATAATTTTTGTAATAGTTACTGCTTGCAGAAACACTGATCTGTATTAAAGATCACATAGCATCGCAATGTGTCCTACTGCTGTAGCTGCATTTCTCTCTTGTGTGGCACAAGGGAATTGATGGCGGTTGGGGCGAGTCTGTAGCAATGAGGCAGAGAAACAAAAATGACCAATGTGGCTGGTGGTACTTCCTTTAACATTACACATTAACCCTGCAAAGTACCCCCCCAACATCAGACACAGTACATACACAGGCAACCACTTTCCTGACAAACTGTAGTATGAATGTGAAAACCTTTGCGTGTTTAGATGGGATTTGACTGAAGCTATGTACCCTGATTTCTTCCAGAGGGGATAACTGGACTCTGGTTTCTATCTTTAGCCACTACATGATTGTATATTCACACTTTGATTTGTTAGAAACCTGGCATCATTTCTCTTTTCAATATTAAACAACTGTTTTTCTTCTATATGAAGGGTTTTTGCACAATTACAAGATCATCGAACCTCATTGCCGTTCTCTGATTTGGGCGAATGTAAACAATCATAGAGGAAACAATTACTAAAATAATTATGTTTAAATCCAAATAAAGACATGATGGGAGATAAAGTTGCACTTGTCAATGTGTTGTTATATTCATACTGGATCAAATAGTACATGTACATGAGGAGTGAAACATGGTAACAAACTAACAGAGAACCTGATCTTGCAGTTTGTGTGACTTCTACAGACTAACCTTCTTCCAGCTTTCTGTATGTTTGTGAGCGCACATGATTGAGACAAGCAGCATAATATTTTGGGACCTTATAGCCAGTGACTAATTATTGTGTGCTACTTTTATTTGCATCTACTACCCAAACTAAAACCAAAAGAAGTAAATTCATCAAATCCGTGAAGGTGACCTTTAATCAAAGAAAATTTACCTATGCAGAAAGATTTAGAATTGCAAACAATACAATGAATGTGTTGGACCTCTGATTAATCACATCTATGAATGTTTGTTATGTGACATATGCACAAAGAATCAAAGGATCCCTGATGTATAGGGTTAAGTGTAAGAGCCCCAATCAGGACATTTAAGTCCCCTTTGGTTTAAAATGTATAGATTTAGCCTGCACAAAAAAATGGCACTGACTGCACAGTAAATTACAAAGATTACAATTCCCGGGTTGAAAATGGATTGGTCTCTCACAGCCAGCACACCCCTCCCCACCTGTACATCGTAATGTGTTTGCTACCCATTAAGATGGAGCTGTCCTATGAGAAATGCAGCTGTGCCCTGCAGGACGTAACAGGCCACCCAGTGACAATAAATATCCACTGACATTAACCAGCCTAAGCAGGCTCTTCCTGTCTGATGTGTGCCTGCGGCGGCTGCTGTGTCTTGCCCTGGTTGTTGTTTCCCGGTAGACAGAGCAAATGCGTAGGAGCTGCCTGCAAGCACCTTCCAGGCCTCGGTGCATTGGAAAATCTGGTTTTCCTGCATCACATGAAATTATGAATTAAGTATGATTTTTCTTTCTCTTTGTGTGTGTCCCTCCTGGTGCTTGAGGTATTTATGTGTCTGCTGAATCATAGTGGTTTAGTTCAGAATGCTACAGTGGCAAAAGCCCAAGGCGAGTTGCAGTGAGTTAGGTCTATATTCAGCTGATACCAAAACAGATCTACCGCATGTGCAGCCTCAACAGATCAACAAAGAACCTGTCGATCAGGACATTTTCAAATGTCCATGGTGACATATATTTTACTAAATATGTCTCATGTTTCCTGTGTTTCATGCAACATGTGAAACTTACCACACCTATATTACATAAAGCTACAAGAGAGATATTTGGCTGTCTGGCCTGTTGGTGGGCATCCATCAGCCAATTTCTGATGTGTGTCTGCACTATCAGCACTACTTGGGCCCCCATCTGTGGCTTTTCAGCCAATGCAGCATGTTGAAATGGCATCAGTCTCCTAGGTGAGAGAGAACAATCTGATTGGTTGGAATCGGTGCACGAGAAGTTAGAATGTATCACCGTGTTCACTAGGTGAACCTTATTTTTAAGAATTTCATATGAATAATCAACATTAATTCAATTTATTTAATTTAGAAACTGGTCCTTTATTTTGTAGCAATTAAATATTAAGTATTTAGTCACATTCAGTTCAGTTGGGGGCTACACACCACAACCAACCAATGTTACATTTATGCTGTAAATAGCAAACCATGTTATGGCTTAGCTAGGTGCTATGTGCATAATAATCCATAAAAAAATATTAGTTTTTTACATTTTGTGTTTAAAATCTGCATATAAAAGCAACAAGTGATAAGTAAAGCTGAATAAAGTGAAGTAAAGGTACAATATTTCCCTCTAATTGTTGTGGAGTAACAGTAACAGCATCATGAAATTGATTGAAATACTCCTGTAAATTCTTTTTTGCCATGTCAGCTGTTGGGCCAAAGACTGGAGGACACCCTCACCAGTTTGTATGACAGAGACAGACAGAGACAACCAGTCACACTCGCGTTCAGACAGTCAACTTAACTTAGAGTCATCCAGTAAACGTCACGTGCATGTCTTTGGACTGTGGGTGGAAGTACAGACGAAACCCAGAAGGGCCCCAACCACGGACCTTCTAACTGTGAGGAGGCAGCTGTCAATTGTCAACTTAACAATTTCCCAGGATGAAAGACAAAAAAAAAAGTTGTTGTAACCTGCTATATTGAAATTCATTACATTTCAAACGTGCAAAAATTTCTGACTACAGAGTAAAGTACTGAATGTCTGTTACCATTTAACACGATTTGTGAGTGAGGGAATGATTTAGGACAAAGATTTAGCGTTTTCTTTCATCTCTGTAGTTACTATTGTTGGTACAGTATATACATTTTCGCCCACTAGTACTTCCTCTTATACTTTTGTATACTTCTTGTTATAGAATGTGCTATATGAGTTGCGTTGAGTTTCCCGCTGAAGACCACTTGCTGTGGTCTTAATGTGTTGCAAATTCTATTTATGCGAGGTTGTTGTATGCCGCTGCATCTCACTGTGATTGGATGATTCAGATTTGCACAGCATGTTGGGTTGCAGTGTGTGTGTCTCTGTTCTGTTCTTGTCTTTTCTTTTCTTTTTTTTTTTTTGCTGTTTTTTACACAGATACACGTACGAAACAGCTGTTTCAGTGATGCAAGAGGAAGCAGAGGCAACACATGGATTCACAGCAGAGAGGTGGTTATGTCATGAATTCTCTCTCACACCACTAAAGGTGCAAACGGACACTGGAAACTAAAATGACGCAGCTGAAATATACATACAACTAGTTAGATTCAAGTGTTTGTCTATAAATATCGAACTTGAAGGATTTTACTGCAGTGTAACATTAAATGTAGAATTACAGTAATTACTTGCTAATGCAGCATCTGTGAGCGTGTTTGCCCCCATAGAGCTGGATGCAGAATCACAGGTCCTCATTAAAGTGTAATTAGCTCCAGCACAACCCCAGGATCTGCACCTTCATTCACTCCGCTAGCCATGCGATAATTAGACGTTTTCTTTGGTGCTTATGATGAAAGGTATTGAAATGAGAGTGTAGTGAGCATCAAATTTAGGTTCCATATGTTCATACTTTCATGCAGTCATTTAATTAAAGAGGAACCCAATGAACATCTAAACTGAAATGATATGACAGAATTTTATATTATATAACGTATTAAAAAATACATTAGCCCAAACAAACCACCAGCCTTCACTTTGACTAAATGTGTCTGTGACCTCGCAGTGACTCTCAACCGTTAGCAAACAGATGAGAGCGGTCCAGTGACATCATCTATACAGTCTGTGGGTTAAAAGAGGTGAATGATGTTGTTATTACGCTTTGTTACATCAGTGACAGCTGTGGGTCGACTTGTGCTCCTTCTGGATCTGACTGCCATCATGAAATATTTACCGCTGTTAATACCAGCCTGGCAGAGGTCTCAGTCATTTCCCTTTCTATGTGGGAGTTGTTCTTTAATTATTTTGTCAAGACTGTAGTAGCTTGTCATGCTGGAAGGCAAAACAGGATTGGGAAACTTTAAGGCACCCAAGCTTAAAGCAGCAGTAACTGATTTATGGCCACTAGGCGGCAGTGGACAAACATGTGAAAGCAATTAGCAATTAGCATCTCTTAATGCATTTTGGACATTTTGGTGAAGAATTAGCAAATAGCTCACATAGGTTTCTATCTATCTGTTTTAGCCACTAAGTATTTGTTTAGTGCTGAATAAATAGTGCACTTTTTTTCCTGATATTTGTGCTAATTATGAAAAATTATGAATATCATATCAGATAAGCATCAGGTTCTCCATGAATTACATATGTATGTGCTACATATCATAATTTCAGTATCCACTTATTAAACATACATGCATTTATATAATAATAATTATTATTATTCTGTATACGAAATATTTTCATTTTAATAAACATACATTTTACACGAATGTGGAAAGACTTAGCATGATATTACATTTTTTAAAAATTATTGGGATTAAAAAAAAAAACGTTTCTTGTTATGGCTTTACTTTATTCCCTTTAGCCTTACTGAGAGATGCTTAATTGTCCTGTGGCCACTGCGCTACACCCCTCACGTTCCCGGCATGCATTGTGAAGAGAGAAGAGAGGGAGAGAGAGGGAGAGAGAGAGAGGCAGAGGGAGAGAGAGAGAGAGGGGGGGAGAGAGAGAGAGGGAGAGAGAGAGAGGGAGGGGGGGGGGAGAGAGAGAGGGAGGGGGGGGAGAGAGAGAGGGAGGGAGAGAGAGAGAGAGAGAGAGAGGGAGAGAAAGGGAGGGAGAGAGAGAGAGAGAGAGAGAGGGAGAGAAAGGGAGAGAGAGAGAGAGAGAGAGGGGGGCTTGGCTGCAAGGCTGAGGAGGACCACGGACCTGATCGCAGAAGAAGAAGAAGCCGCATCAGAAGAAGAAGAAGAAGAAAGAAGAAGAAAGAAGAAGGCTCATCATCCGAGACTTGCTCATCACAAATCACCGCTCAGGTAAATTGTGCGCGTCTGTGCGTTTTTTTCCCAGCATCAATCCCACGTTTTTGTTTGCAGCCATTTGTCAGCGTGTGTGTTTCCTGCTGCGGGCTGTGCTGTTTGCACAAAGAAGCTCATCTTGTCGGGGGTATCTTTGAATTAGTTATCCAGACAAGGTTTGACCTGAGAACGCAGCGTTTTGCCAAATCCGACCACATTGATTTGGCAGCTTTGGGATGAGCAGGTTTGTGCAGGGATTCCCTCAGTCATGTCTCTCCTGCCCACAGTACAGTCACTCCTCCACTGAGCGTTTACAGGGGGAGGGAGGTGGGGAAGGTGTGGTGGTGGTGGTGGCGTGTGTGTACCAGTGTGCGTCTCTCCTAAAGGTGTGGAACTGATAGAGAAAAGCCATAATTAAGCTGATATTGTTCACTGGATTTTGTGACTGTGACTGATTATATTGTGCCTAAAGATGATGGCCAAGTTTCCGTCGACCCAGGGGCTGTTGACTGTCCTAAACTATACATGTCTTCATGCTCAAACATTTTGAAACACGATGCCACCTGCGGTTTAAAGCTGCAATGCTGTTTTATTAATTTAATAACTGTTTGCTTCCTTTTTTTTCTACACACCTAATAGATATAGAACAATATTAGCATTCATTTCAAGTTGTATGTGTGGCCCCTTAGTGAATGTGGTTGTTTAGCTGCTAAATGCTGCACTCTGCTCACCGGCTAGTTGCTAGTTACTTTGCCCGTGTGTCATTTGGTGCTGGGCAGTTGGCTTGCAGGGAATTTTTACAGCATTCAGCGATGAGAGCCAGTGCAATAATCAAAACAATACATTTAAAGATGCTAAAATGTTCCATTTAAACGAGGGAAAGTGCAGAGTTTGGGGAAAATTCCATGTGGATTGTCTTTATAAGCAACACATTTCGTATTGTTAATAGTAATTTAATCTATTTGTAACATATTGAAAATGATTAGTGCAGCCTTCATGATATTTAAGCAGAAAGTAGCATAGCCGTTCCATAATATATGAGACAGAATGTGATGGTGGTTTCAGGCCAGGCTGCTATTAGTCAAACATACTTAATCACGCAGTTCTGACAGAACTGATTAATAAAAGAAACTGTGAATTTCCTAACATTAAATTTGATTGTTGCCTGTTTAGCCACTTAGGAAATTATTAAGATATTAAAGAAAGGTTGTCGGAGGAGGGTAAGAGTTGAAAGAAAACATATTTATTGTAATCTCCACATCAAGTGGATGCAACATTACGACTAAGCCCTGAATATTTATTATAATGACACCATATACTGCCAAATAAGCACCATGAAATATTTATCAGGCAATCAAGAGACAGACACAAGGTTTCTGTCCATAACCAGTTATCTACTTTATCCCCCAGCAGATGCTCCTCAGCATGAAAGGCTGACTGCAGCCACTAATGATCTCCTTTTTCTTCTTTTGAGGAAATTATAAATTGCAAAACAGCAGTGACCTTTCTGTCCTTAATAAGCCAGTTCAGTGTTTCTCACTGTGAACCAACCTTCATGCACCGAATTTTCCAGTTTGTAAAAGGAGGAGACTACGATGTAGAAACAAGTTGTAGTAATGTGGGGGCTGGTGAATGGAACTATGAATCAATATGCTGCTGATGCTGTTCATATGGAAATGATTCATCAAAAGTGTGTTAGTCAGAACTCAGATGAATGAGAATGATAGCGTATTGCATATAAATCTACTTTCTTAATGGTGTCCATCCACAATTTGTTGTTGCATTTTTGCATGAAAAGTTTCCATAATCTGCTGGTTTAACAAGATTGTTTTGAGTGAAGCTGAGTCATTTCTGGAGTTGTTCACTTAGCACAGTGAGAAAGAAGGATCTGAGGTTGAATATGCTCAGAATTATTATTGTGCTTGTGTACTAATGTGGGGCATCTGCAGTGAGAAGTGAGGTGAGGTCACTGCGTGGTGACTCGGCTGTGAGTCCTAGCCTCACCAGCACAGCACTGCTGCAGACACACTCACTGTGGCGTTGTGCACATTCTGTCGCTGCACCCGTCAAGTTTCACAGTTCAAGGATGACTCTGTTGTTCTGCAAGTACATAAAGGCAGCATTACATGAAAAGTTAAGCTCCACTCTTGTAAGTGATTCTAGTGTTTTAAATACAGCATGTCTGCATTTTCTTTTTATGTTTGGTTGCCCTGTAAAACCAGTGCACTAAATGCATTTCACAGCGTGTTTGCATTTTCACACACTGAAATCGACTGCGGAAGCCTAATAGCATCCTCGCAAGCTGACATTTTACAACTTTTGGAATGGCTCATTAAAATAAGCTCCAAGCTTCCACACAACCTGCTGCAGCAACTCAGCGTCACGATTGCTGTAGACATCTCAGCCACAGCAGAAGAAGTGAATTTGAGCTTTAACTTTATGACAATACAAGCCATTTATGAAGGTATCTTTGTTGTGGATCATATTGTTTTTTTATTTCCTTGTCATGTAACCCACACTTTGTAGAGTACTGAACAATTGTGGTGTGTTAATGAATCTTAAAGAGCTCTTCAACCCTGAAGAATTTAATTAGATTTGGTGGTTCAGTGCATCAGGTCATTGTAAATGGGTTAAGTATTTCCGAGAAAACATTGAATATGAGATTCAAATGAAAATATTTGCTTCCCCTTAAACATTGGTCGAATACTGTATACACACGATGAGTGTTACCACAAAATAATAGTAGTTGCTTGTAATGTTGGCAAAGTAGGATCATAGTGTATTTCTCTGCTGCACAAACTGAGATGTTAACCACCAGGTCGTGGCTGATTGGTGTGTACTAGTGTCACCCACACACTTTATATGGAAGTCACCTTTCCTCAAGCTTTTTTCGGGGGCTATTGAGTCTCTTAGTGCAGTACTAGTAGCAACAGTGAGAAAGTGGCAGAGTGCTAGACACACAACATTGAGTCATAATGTTACCATTAGTGTTCTGTAAAAAGTAAGAGTGCTGTGTTACTTAGTTGGGCTACTGCAGTATATTTAGGACTAAAAGTAAAATAAGGGGAGAGTTGCCAAGTGACTGCAAAAATGCTGTAGCCCATCTGATGCGGTAAATCGTATGGCTTTTTTTTTTTTTGGATTACAGTCAAAATATTGTCAGCTGCTAAATAGAATAAACATGTAGGACTTTGTAACACCCATTTTATCATGAGTCAGCAGTGCAAGTTCAAATCTTATATACAAGTCACATAGGAAGGGACGCTGACACTATGTCCATTTGTGCTGTGCTCGTTCATTTGACAGAAGTTCAGCCCTGTCCAACAGTGCAGATGGTATTAGTGCAATAAAACTGAAATAATTTCCCCCTGCGTCACTAGGATTTTCTTTATATTTAAGCAAAACAGGCTTCAATTGAATCGCTGATAAAGGCAGAAATAATCTCTTTGTTGGACTCAGCACACTGACTTAAACTGGGGTAAATGATTATGCTGGATTAATACTCAGTAGTTGTAAATTGATGTATTGGATAAACTAAACTTTTGATCTGATGATGGATTTCAAGAAGAGGTCATCGTGTCATGGTTATTAAACATCATTTTGATAGCGCACATGTATGTGCCAAATTTCATGACAACCCATCTGGACATATGTGAGACAATTTCAGTTCAAACTGAGAAAGTTGTCCCTGTATTGGTGTGAGAGGAAGTCAGTTTTGCAAAGTCATGAGGCTTCGTCCTCTGAGGATCATGTTAAAAATAACTGAGCTTGTCCACTGTCTGCATCAAGATGTCTGTCACTGATGTTGTTACTGTTTTCCTTATCTTGATCTCAACAATAATCTTATCCAGTGTTGCTATGGGTTCTGTTTATGTTTTGTTTATGCTAACCTGTCCTCCAAACATACATAAAGTACGGAAGTGTGTGAACGATGCTGCTGTTGTCTAAGCGTTTGTATTGAAAAAAGTATACCTGGGCCCTTTTATGGCATCGTGATCATGAGCTTTATTTTTATGGTGTCTGGCCCATACGCCCATAGAAATCTTTATCTTCAAGGGACAAACAAACTGGTATAAGGGACATAATAGAACACACAGTGGCACTAATAGACAGGACCTTCTGAATCTGAATTATTCTCTGTGGAGTATAAATATCCCCATAGAAAAGTTTATAGTAAAAAATAGTCGGAGTGGCTTTGGCACAGTTATTAGAGCAGGTAGTTTGATTCCCAGTTCTACCTGGCCACATCTCACAGTGGCCTTGGACACTGCCCTGAAACCCCTGTGGTAGTGCCATCATCTGCACATAACTGTATCACTAAGGCATCAGTTATTATCCAGATACCTTACAGACCTAATTACTGGTCAGAAAAGGGGAATTGTAAGGCTGACAGTGAGGGAAGTGAGCCATGAACCAGAATCCATAGAAATAATCCTCTGGAGACTCTCTGCACATGATTGACAAACACTGATGATCAAAAACGATGATAACCGGGACAACAGCAGTGTCCACAAGGCCTTTTCCCCCGTAAAACTCCAGCAGCCATAAACATCCTTTCAGCGGCGAGTCCCCTTGTTTATTCATAATACCCCAACATGCCTCAGGCAGTTTAAGTGCCACCTCCCAAGCCAGCATTTAATCTTCATGGTTCTCCACCCCTCTTTAATTTCATTGTCCTTGCTCCGACTTGAGTCCGGTGACCATCCGCTGTAATTAGTCACACCCTCAGTCCCTTAGCTCAGACTGTCATGAATAATAAAAACCATGTTCGACTGCTCATGGTGACACTCCACACACACCAGGGAGCCACCCGCTGACCCCTATGAGCTTGTTGCAGTTTAGCAGTGTTAGATAATGATTGTGTGTGTGTGTGTGTGTGTGTGTGTGTGTGTGTATGATTGTCTTTGTTTTGATGGTGAGCAGGGTTCTCGTAAGAGCCTGGGGATGCTAACGGCAGCTATCGTTTTAAGTTAACATTTATGCCACTATTCATTAAATACTACTCATGTGATAGACAATGTATTGACATAGTAGACAATGATGATAAAAAGCATTCACCTCCCACTTCCTACTTCCAAGGGGGGTGACAAATTTTCTCTAGACATTATATGACTTGAGTTATAAAAAGTAGTAGTGAGGAAAATTGATTTTTATGTTAAAAAAAAAATAAAAATAAAAAAGCCAGAGTCCTTTTACTGAGAGTGGCTTCAAAATGTATTCACACCCCCTCATTTTTGTTGTGTTGCAGATTTAAATACCCTCGAACTACATTTTTATTTAAACTTTGAATAAGTAGTTGCAAAAGGCTGGAAACAGTCACAGTCAGATGTTACCTTCAAGTACGTCTCGCATCATTGATCTCATTAAGAAAATCTGCATGTTGGTGTTGCTTACTGTACCTTTCAATAACAAATATCGGCCATTATTGCATAGTTTTTCCAAGTAAAGTGGAAAGTCACGTTGTGAAAGAAGATGGGATGACACTACTGCCTGTCATATTCCCTAATTAGTCAACAATTCTATCACGTTTTGATGTGTAAATTCACAGAGCAGCCATTCAGAATATGTGTTAGATTTTACAAGGAGAATGTGAACAGGAAGAAACTATGTCTCTTGTGATGTATCTTCATCAATTACAAGTTGTTTTTTTTTTTTTTTTAAATATAGAAAAACACACGCCAACACACACATCAGCAGGGGTCCAAGAGTGTGGTGTGACATTATCCTGTTCTTCTCCTTTTATTAGAGAGCACAGCCTGTGATTACGGCTGAGCTAAAGTCATCGTTGCTATACTATCATTCCTTTGTTCACTGCTTACTGAATTTCTCATCAGCTTTCAACTATAGGTTTCTATCAGGCTGGTGGGCTGTCTGGAAGTATTTTATCTCTCATGTTTGCAACCAGGTCAGCAGAAACAGAGCATGGTTTCCTCTTAATGTGAATGTACTGCAGAAAGAACTCAGAGGCAAAGCCTTTAAGGATTGAATAGCTTCAGATGTGCTCAGACACAGAGAAAAAAGCTCATAGGATGTTAAGAAAGTTAGGATGCGGTGGAAAGAGTGGGATTTTCAGCATTTCAGCAGATCGCTGCTTATCTGTCCAATGGGATCAAATGCTTACAAAGAGAGCTGAGCTGGCAATCAGTGGCCCTGTGACTGTAATTTCCACAGTTTTTTTTTCTTTAATCTCTGTTATCCAGCAATTTGTCTTAAAGCACGGGTTCACATCTCTTTTAGGACATCTCGCATGTCTTAAAACAACAGACAGGTACTCGCGTGGACGGGCCATGAGGGCCGTTTAATGTGAGATTTCCCTTTTGTGTTTCTCATTTGAGCTGCAGTGGAAGGAAATTACTTTAAACTCAAACACGGCAGCTTTGGAAGATACTTAATGTGACTAATGGAATTTTTCTTTAAATTAAGTTTTTAATATATTTTTTTAATACAAACATGGAGGATCATTGATTTCTGCCCTCATCACTTACAAATATAAAGCATCTTTTGGAGTGATTGACAGTAACAGGAGGATTGGTTAGTAAGTGAAACCGGTTTCACTGTTTATCTGGGCACGTAACTTCTGTTTTAATACACACTTGGAAAAAAAGTGAAGCTATCCTTTTAAGTTTTGCTAGATTGCCCTGGGAGACTTTTGTGGTGGGTGACACATGCAGTAAAGCAGAGCCTGGCCACTGAGGGCCCTATTACATCACCAGTTTTGGTGTTAGTCTTTATGACAACAAGCACCTGACAGGCCCATAGGCAAAACACCAAGCTCACTCCCCAAACCTAAGCATAAAAGAATTAAGCGTTAGTTTCTATATATTTTTTTATTTTAATAAAAAAAAGAGAGCTTTGCAGCAAACCAGCTGGTGAACATAGTGCAACATTTAGCAGATAAAGAGCCAGATATTATTCTCAGGAGTTAGTGGAGACCAAAATGCAGGTACCTGGAGAGTGAGTGTTGGACTATTTCCCAGAAATGAGTGCAAGTGTTGCTTTGTTTCTGCTGAATGTATAAAACAGCAAATGTTTTGTATGCTGCTCCATCTTTATAACATGACAATACGCCATTGCTGTGTTTACAGCTTGTTCCAAGTGCTCACCGTGCTGCTTCAACGATTCATTTCTTCAGTAGAAAGGAATAGGTTTCGCGCAAAGTCCCCCACAGTCAGCGTGGGTTGTTAGAAATTAATGACCGACTAATGCATCATTGGGTTTGGTCTTTTCATGGATTTTTTTCAGACGATAACTGAAAATAACAACACACTTAATTATTTAAAGTGTCTTTGAACTTATCCTCTCTGTTCATATTATGAATGCAGTCAGTAGCAGTAGAGGTACAGGGACAGCTCAGTCGCCTTTCTCTATATTTGGGAAGAGAATCTCCCTTTTGGCAATTAGTTTAAAAAAGAAACATTATTACACAACAGCCATGATCAAGACTGCTACTACCACATTACGACAGTACTACTGCATACGACCCCTGCCGAGCTCAGATATGAGGTTCAGGGATCTAGTAGAGCTCAGTTTGTCTTTTACAGGTAATTGCACAGAAGCTACAACTTTCACTCTATACAAATGATCGTGATGCAGATCGTCATGACTACATTAAGTTGTCAGGATGAAAGGTTTGCCCCACGTCATCTGCATGCTGTGGACTTGTTTCACCCCTCTCCCCCAGTTAAAATACAAAAACACAACCACAAACATCAGGCACATCCTCTTGAGATGTAACGCCTCAATAAGAAATGCACTTTCATTTGATCTGAGCTCTATTTTCCATGATAGCGGCCTCGTTTTAATCTGGTTTAAGGGGTTCTTCCCTCCGCCGCTCTCATGCTTTCTTCATTGCAGTTTGATAGCTAATCTGTTTGAATGTCTTTTCTCTGCCACACTGGGTTCCATGTATTATATAACTGTTTCCTTTCTCCCACCGGGCTCTATCTGTTTTACAAAGAAATGAGCTGTGAATCAGTGCACCCACTTTGCATCTTCACTGCTGTGTCACTGAATTATTTGCCAGCGGTTTCTGTCCCACCCTGTCTAGCTAACCTAATCTTATGTAAATCAGGATTAGCAGATTTGTTGCTAAAAATTGTTTAAGAAAAAAAACAAAAAACCCATAGACCACCTGCTCACTATAACAGTATATCAGAATGTGTTTGGCACCTTGCTAAGCGTGTGTCTGACTCATTTCACATCAGATCTGATAATTAATGTGAACGTCAGAGGCATCATTTACTGCTTTTCATCACATCTATATTTAAACGAGGCAGACAGTCTAATATTTAGCTATACCTACATGTGCTGTAGCTTTTTGAACACTTAAAACCTCATTCAGTGCGATCTGTCCGCCCATGTGATGAATGGCAGTCTGATATTCCCTTTACTTTGAACTCTGTGTTGGTCATAATCAACTCGGGAGGGAAATGTCTCTTGAGTTGGCAATTGTTGCTTGCTATTCCATATTTTGTTTTCTTTTGGGAGGTAGCATGTACAGCTGGTTAATCTGATTTTCTTTCCTTAAAACAAGCAGACTTTATTGGAGAGCGGCACTGATTTACAACATTGACATTTCAGGCAGGTGTTGGGGTGAGACAGTCTGATTATAAAAGCAATTCAAACTGAGTGTCAACAGACTTTTTTGTTTTCCTTTCCCTCCTTTGTAGGATTTCAGTCGTTTTTCCCCCTCACTTCTACTGGCCTGACCCACCCACCAGCCCAATCACCATGAACTACCTTCGCCGGCGCCTGTCAGACAGCAGCTTTGTGGCCAATCTCCCCAACGGCTACATGATGGATCTGCAAAGGCCGACCCCTCCAGCTTCATCCACTTCTTCTCCCGCCTCCCCAGCCACGGAGAGGAGGCAGCCCCCGAGCATCCCGAACCCAACCCAGGCCTCGGGCACTGGCTCAGCCTCAGGCTCAGGCTCAGGCTCAGGCTCAGGGAGCTTCCTCAGCTCCTTCTCCAGTGTGGTGAAGAGCGCTCAGATGGCCCAGAATGTGGCCGCCGCCGCACACGCTAAATCAGCCGCAGCAACAGCTGAAGCAGCCTCTGCAGGAAGCAGCCAGCCAGCAAAGCCTGTCATACGCAAGCCCAAGATCCTGCTGGTGATTGATGATCAACACACAGACTGGTGAGCGGCGGTTTAATGATTTGTGTGTGTGTGTGTGTGGGTTGATAGTTGAGTCACATCACATTTCACATTTCAGGTCAATTTCCTGGACTTTGGGGTTGTCTCAATGTCCCAGTTCAACAGATAAAAAAAGTGTGACAATGGTTCCAGGTCATTAAAGCTACATGTGTAGCTTTAAATGAATAAATCACAAAAACAAATGAGAATCCTACTGTAGCCCCCTTTCCGCAGCATAATTGTTGCCCTCCTGGAAAGTATCTCCAGGCTTTCTTTAGGTGAAGCTTTGCAAAATGTAGGCACAACCTCTATTGTTATCCAAAAGCGACTGAAAGCTAGTCAGACCCACCACTCCACAGGGTGACATGTTTCACCTGTCAAAGGACTTGGTCATGCTGTTGTTCAAAAATGTCCAATTGCCACAATTTTTTACAGCAGTTAGAATGAAGTGGCCGCTACTGTGTAAAATGTTGGGATGATTTAAGACTTTTTTTTTTAACAGCTTTATGACCAAGTGCTTCGACATGAAGAAACATGTGACAGGTTTGAATGTTGTATCTAGTTCATGTGTTTTTACTGGAGTTTTGGGCAATAATGGAGGACTACAACACAGGAGAAGCTAACCCCGCTTGGACACAGGTTCCCTGTGAGTAGGCCTGCACACAATTCATTGGGCGTTGTCGGAAATCAGTTTACTTGAAAAATGGTTAAAGGTAAAGCTGTTTTCTCCTGGTTCCTGGTTCTAAGAAGCTCTCAGCTGCAAAGCTTTTCCTGAAATATTTAGGTTTTCCTTTAACATTCTTTTTAACAAGCCACATATCAGTGTCATTAAGCCAATTAGCCATTTGATTTTGTTAGCACGCGAATAAAAACTGTGACTGAGGTGTGAAAACTTCAATTAGCACAGTCCTTATGTGGTTTTTCCTTTTTCCCCTTTTTTTTTCTTTAGTCCAGCTAATTTGCAGACATTTTTGGCTTCAGTTTTGAAAGGAGTACCAGATATTTTGGTTATGACAGACTTGTAAGACCTTGATTTTAACAGGCTCATAGCATAGCTCTATTTGCTGGAATAAAAATTGCCATGGCAACAAGAGAATCATCCTTTGCTTTGGAGATGACAGACAAATAAAATGAGCTTTGATGAGAAGAGATGGGCTCCCCTTTCACCCAGAGTATGTACATGCTCTGGGTAAAAGAGGCTTCGTTTTTACGGAGGACGAATCCATTTGTAGAGTTGCAGTCGAGACGAGCAGCAGCCAGTTTTCCGTCTTTGTTTCACTCGATCAATAAAACACTCACTTACATATTGTGAATTTTTATTCTTTTGACAGACATTTGCTGATAAATCGACCTCAGCAAAACCCTTATTAGCTATTCCCTCCCCTTTCAGCTTATCTAAAGAATTAGGAGGCGTCATTATGTGCTGAAGCATCTGTATCTCAAGCTCGGCGGGTGAGAGCAGGCCAACGTCTAAAAATGATCACTGAATTAAAGCGCCCTGCTGACAGATGTGTCAAAAGAACCATGAATTTGCTCCATTTTCTGAAACGCTGGGCAGCATGATCCAGCTGGCTGGAATCTCAAAACGGCCCAGTCCTTTTTTTTGCAGCCTGGTGTTTTTGCAACAAATCGCCAGGGGATCATCCTCCCATGGAGGCATCCTGGCTCATTCAGACGCTCTGAGGGACTGTCCCTCACTCCTGAGAGAACAGCAGGGGTTGTTATTTACCCAAACAAGCTCAGTTACATAAAGAGAGAGAATAATGGAGTCCTTGACAAGTGGTCAGCAGCATTCTGCATTCAGTAAATGAATTATAATGAAAGTAATTTGTGAATGATTTAATCTCTTGCAACAGCACTGGAATAAAATACTACCTTTTGTGGAGTTTTTAACGGTCAGATTTTGTCAGGTCTCAAACAAAACTCTGAATGATGAACGCTACTTTCAGAATTAACTGAAGTCGGAGGAATATGATTGAAATTGTTCCAAGTTTGTCCACCAGGTGCCACTGTAGTTTAATTAAAGTTTTACAGAGACCTGCTCATCGGCTCTTCTCATAGTTTTGTCTTTGCTGATGTGACAGACTTTGACCAGCAGATGGTGATGTCTGATTGCCTGGGAGATTTATAAGAAACACTTTTCATCTGCTGTCAGGACTTACAGATGATTTGCATTCAAAAGATATTGACCACAAAGACTGAATGAATTCACTGATGACTTGACTGATGAAAAGTGCCTGTTAGTCTCCATAAGGCCACATTTTTTTTAGGCTCGACATTAAAGTGGAGTCAACCTAGATAGTTCATAATAATTTAAATCTTTATACTTGTGAAGACTGGTTGGCACTAAAATCTGAAATCCACACTAAACTTAATTTTTAAACCAGACAAACTGCACTAACCATTACCATTCTCAGACCAACCTGGGGCTGTTTGTCTTCTGGTAGATCATCCTCCAGGTTTTGTATCTCTATAACCCATCTAGAGATCAAAAGCAAGAAAGATTTCCCTTATAACTGTAGAACTTTGGTGAGAATATTCAAATTTTTTAATAATAGTTTGCAATAGTTGCACTTCGTCAACGTGTAAAGTAATGATTGTAGGAAAAGAATTGTGTCAATATCAATGATATCAGGTGTTGAATGGATCCTCTGATATGTTTTAGGTCAGTTTGATTGGAAAATATTGAGAAGAACACTTTGTTACTGTACAGAGATACAAAAGAAGACTTCACTTTGCAACAGTGAATGCACTTTAAATCTCTTTCATCTCCAGATGCCTTTTTTCCGTGACAGTCAGTATCCAAAATGTCACTGAGAAATGCTTGGGAGAGTGTCTGTGATGCAGCAGCTGTTGAAGATAACCTGGCAGACAGATGGTGGCAATGTCAAAAATATGTTAAATGTACTGATGTCTGCCTCAAGATCATTTTGAATAGCTCAAAAAGTGACTTTAAATCAAAATGTCTTTCTCTCTGTCTGGTAACTGGAGTACATCATAGAAATGTCTGAGGCCAAAGCTTAACAGTTAATGCTTGAGTCTCTGAAACAAGTGACCGTAAGGACAAAATATTTGGCTACTGCTGTGGCAACATGGTTGTGTCTTTGTGTTGTCGCAGTGTATGCTTTCAGGACAGTGTGAAACCTGCCTTTGGCCAGCTAAGCACTCTCACTATTGTTGATGTAGGAGCATTAGGAAATAGGCAGACTGTGTACTGCTCTGCTGTTGTAATCTCTGTGGGAAAAGAAAAGGTTAAGATAAAGGTTTCAAACAAAAAGGCCAAATTTCTAATTTATTTTATGACCCTGAAGTGATTCCAGATGTAATCTTGTTTTTATTTTGTAAGCTACCATGTGGTCCACAAGTCTTCCAGCAGTCACTCTCGAAACAGATGTGTTTTTCATCCATTTCCATAAATCAACATAGATCATATCTCATATCTGCAGTCACTGGTTTAACTGGGGCCACAGCAGCCACAAAAAGTGTATCTGGTAGTTATCTGGTAGAAGGACTATAATAAGTAGAGCCACAGCACAGTGTTGCTCTGTTGTGTTCATAAATGCACAGCGGATAAATGCTGTAGTCACAATAAACCTTACCATCATCCACGTGTTCTGTTTCAGTACCAAACACAAGTCAGTGTGTTGCAGATGTGTAAGCTCAATGTTTTCCTTCAAACGTATCATTATAGGAAATATCAAAGAAACCCTTTTCAAAAGTCTTTACATTTCTTTAAAATCCTGAGCCAATAGAATGCAGTTTTCGGACAAGTTTGTTTGTAGCCACTTTAAAGGCCAGTGAAAAGACGGCTGTCATGGAAATAGCAAATTGCAATAATAAAAAAAACAAAAAAACAGATTCAGGTCTTTAACTGTATGGTAAACATGATGCCAGGTTTCATACATTTCTTTTAAGCTGCATTTATGCATTAATTAGCTACATATAGATGGATGATATATATAGTCCCTCCAATGAGTTTGACCTTTTCATGTCAGTTGGCTTGTTTTTACGGAAACTCTAAATTTAAAATCAGCTGGTTCCTTGGCAAGTTATTTGGCTGTGGACCAGTAAAAGGTGGACAAACACTGAAGCAGAATATACATAGTAGTTATAGTAGTTGTCATGTGCACATATTGTGGTGGGATATGATGTGAAAGTTTGGATTGATTACATGTGGTCACATTACATGGGTTTGGCAAAGCATATGTTGTGAGGATGTTAAATCCTTAATAATATACTGTACAGTGAAGTACAAGTATGTTTATAAACCTTTTATTGAAACCTTTAAATACACTTTTGCTATCATTTATGATAGGCAACACACTTTCTTGTTCCAATCCTCTGAGTTATGCCAACTTGAAAGCAATGTTGAATATATCAAAGTGGAAGGACAGGGTGTCCGTCCGCCCATCGCTGCCTGCCCCTGGGGTTGAATTTCCTCCTGGGCATTCCAGCAGAGAGGCTGAGGTCTCTTGGGAAACGCTGCTCTGTCCTGACAGGCTTGGCCTCCAGCAATGACTGATGCACAATAGCAGTACACAGTACTGAGGCAAAGCCTTCGAGAGCATCACTACCACCACCAACAATCCCTCCTTTTCTTCCTCAGTGTATCTCTCTCTCGCTCTCTCCAACTCTCTCAGGCTGACATGTCTGACACTTTGCCAAGAAACTGTCAGTCTGTTTGCACTGTGTTCAGAATGATATGAGTGTCTAATTGCTCAATTCAACCCTGCTCTGGCAAGGAGTTTACTTCATGTACCTTTCTAAGTAGTGTGATATCCTGTGGCTCCCCTGAACTATATGAAGAGGGTTTACATTTCATGTTTTGGCTAAAGGAAAAGCAGGGAGCCCAAAAACTCTGAAGCCTTTTGTGGCATTTATTAATCCGTACTGGACTTCATGAAGACAGCAAAGGTATTTAGAGGTATGTAGAGGATCGTTCTTGGCCACCTGCACCCCCAGGTGAGCTCAATGCCGCTTCCGCTGCAGTTTGTTTAAAGACCTGGCATAGGGTGGATAACGCTGTCATCTACCTGCTGCATCGTGCCCTATCCCACCAGGAGTCCCCTGCGAGTACTGCGAGGGTCATGTCCTTGGACTTCTCCAGTGGTTCTAACACCATCCAGCCGTCACTGGTGCAGGGGAAGCTGGAGGTGGCAGGCATGGACCAACATCTGGCTGCATAGACCATCAACTACCTCACTGACAGACCACAGTACGTGAGACTATGTGTCGGCTGTGGTGGTCTGTAGTACGGGGGACCCCAGGGGATGGTGCTTTCCCCTTTTCTGTTCACTCTCTACACATCAGACTTAAAGTAAAAGTCTCCCCACTGTCACCCGCAGAAGTTCTCAGATGACCCTGCCATTGTTTCCTGTGTGTCCTAGGGAAACGAGCAGGAATACAGGGAAGTCATCACTGACTTTGTTGACTAGTGTGTTTAAAAAAAAAAAAAAAAAAACACCTGCTCCTGAACACCAGCAAGACAAAGGCCTTGGTGATTGACATCCGGTGGAAACACCCACAAGTCACACCGGTGAGCATCCAGGGCTCAGACATAGAGTGTGTGGACACTTTTAAATACCTGGGTGTGCACCTTAATAATAAACTGAACTGGTCCAACAACACTGATACCCTGTACAGGAAGGGCCTGAGCCATCTCCACCTGCTGAGGATACTGAGGTCCTTAGGTGTGAGCAGGGCTCTTCTCCAATCTTTCTATGACACTGTGGTGGGCTCTGCGTCTTTCTACGCTGTTGTGTGCTGTCCAGGTGGCAGCACAGACAGAGACAGGAAGACACTCAATAACCTGGTTAAGAGAGCCGGCTCTGTCCTGGGATGCCCACTCAATCTCATCGAGGAGGTATTGGACAGAAGGATGTTGCCCAAACCAACGTCCATCCTGGATAACACCTCCCACCCTCTGCACTACACTGTGGAGGTTCTGAGCAGCTCCTTCAGCAGAAGACTGTTACACCCCCACTGTAAGATGGATGCTATCGCAGGTCGTTCCTCCCCACAGCTATCAGACTGTACAACACATCGCTACAGTCAGACACAAATGGGAGTCACTTTTTTGTATTTCTGATGTGTATGGTTAAAATGGTAGAAACGTTTCTGTCTGTTATGTAACTTTTTTTTTTGCTCTTGTGCAATATTTGTTTGGGTAAGGGGAAATATCTTTGATTTAATGTGTGGTGCAATATCTGGTGCTCGTCTTGTCATTGCTGGAACACTGGAATTTCCTCATCATCTGAACAATAAAGTCCTAAATAAAAGGGAGTGCAACTGATTGTATAACAGAATCTGAACACCCTAACTGACTGGTTGTGTGCAGGAAAATAGAGACTTAATGTTGTGGGTTAAAATTACTACTTCATTAACTTTAAATGACCTCTATTGTTGTGGTTACAGTATTAACCATCTGGTTAAGATACAGAGCAGTTGTGATCATCCTAAAATAAATACCAGACTCCGCAGTTTCCCTCTAATCAGAGTAGCTTTTAGCATCACTGCAGTATGTTTTTAGTTTTTTCATTATTTTGTAGCCTGCAATTGTTTAGATTTAGTCATATTCCTATCATCAACAGCAGCTCTAGAGCCACTGAACCCTCAGTACACTACCTGCCCAGCCAAAAAGTAAGTGCATTCCAGACAGACAAAGTTAGACATTAGCTAAGGGAACATTGGACATTTTTAATAGTTAAATTCTTTCAAAGTGGTGGAGAATATTAATGTTACTCTGTAACAACTGAATGTGTAGAAAAGGAACTTATAAATTTAAACCATATAAATTTAAAAGGCAATAAGGCAATTATAATGTTTTTTTGTTTTACTGATGTGCCAAACTGGCCAAAAAACATCAGTTGTTATTAGTTTGCAGCCACATACAGCTTTACATATTTCTTTTTTTTTTTTTTTACATGAGCTAAAAAAACACAAGTAGAAATGCTGTGTGTATTTAAACATATGCGACCGCTGTATTAGAGAATCTGCAGCATTATTAACATATCAGGTTCAGTGGAGAGGATACAAATAGAAGCAGGGATAATTGTCAAAAAATAACCTGGGAGGGACAATTAGTTTCAGTACATACTGTACATTGTGCGCACACTTCCTATTAGTGGTACAAAAGAGGGAACATACTGTAAACAAAAAAAGGAATTCATCTGTTTATAGTGGGTGTGGACACAAGTGGGAGAAGGAAATCCCAGACCTCTTTTCCGAGTGTGTACATTTTAACACATGTAAAGCGCTTATCAAAAAACACACCACGGTGGCCTGAAATTAACATTGACCACTTGGAGCGACGACATGTTTTGAAATACTTTCAAAGGCATCCCAGCCATTTTTGTACAGCGTGCCTGCGCACACCGCCTCACGCTCTGTGGTGGTGGTCCAGGGTGACAGGGGGCACTGCCTTTCAAGTATGTAGGTCAGTCCTGCTGAAGATTCACAGCTTCCAAAATTACAGGGATCGAGGCGGTAAGCGATTCAATACGTTAAAGTCCACCAGCTGGGATATGTTAGCATCAAAATCCTTCCCAGTGAATGCTAATGAACAGACTTAACAGTTCAGATGTGATGGCATGAAAAACAAAGAGGTGGACGTGGGGAAGACGAGCAGAGGAACAAAGATGCTTTGTTTGGCGAGAGGCTATAAGATAAATGCTGTGAAAGGAAAATGCGTTTAAGAATGAACAGGTTGAGGGGCTTTCGAAATCTCAAAAACAGCTTGTCCCAGTAACCAAAGGCCTCGAGCTTGTAGTCTGGATCCTCAACTACATAGAGCTGAAGCCTGAAGCCCTTGACAGATTGTTTACTACCCCATGCCTGCGGGAGGTGAGGGTCCAGGGCTCAGGACCACTGAGCACTGGGACACAGTGTGGCTATGAACACAAAGCAAAGAAAAGGCTGAAATATGAAAACCATAATCTGCTGTATAAGGGTTTTTTCCACATCAGCACATAGTTGCAGTATTTCTCCAAAATATAAACTCACAACTTTGTTGCATTTTAAGGCTCAAACTTTCCATCCACACATTTCCAATAAACTGACACTAAAAACTCTGCAAACCTTAGATCAGTTTGCACCGTGAGAACACTGAACATCTCAAACTTGGAAACTCACTGTTGTTAAGTTGATAAGTTTGATGGTTTTCAAACTGTCACCAAAAAACGGTGACTCTAGTGATTTCACTATTTACCTTATAGCAAAGTTTTCTTATTCTTGGTAACAGTCGGGAGCAGGCTTTGGCATCAAGTCAATCCAGTTACAGGAACTGAAATCAAATTGGGTTTGCCTCTGGTGGTGGGGTGAGGTCAGCAAAACGAATTAAGGAGTAAACAAGTTTAATTGTACAGTGTGTGCTTAAATTAGTCAAATGCAAAGAATTTAACATTGTCAGCTTTCCGCTGTGGTCTTTCTGTGTAGAAACTTTGTGTTTAAATAACACAGTGACTCCACATCTGTCTTTTGTTCAGTCTAAATACAGCAGGTCTGATGGTTACAGAGATAAGGCTTCTCGTAACTGGAAGCTGGACACAGGTTGTTGGAAAAGACATATTTAACATCAACTTGACCACAAACTGCTCTCACACACCAGAATATTACAGGAAGGTAGAGTGTAACACTCAGTTGACCAGTGAGTCAGTCCTCTTTTATTAAAATCACTTTATTTCGATTTTTATCGTTTGCCAAGGGATTTTGTTTACTTGAAGCCCCACAAGGTCAGATTCTGTAATCATGGAAAATATGAGTCATTATTTTGCCCACTCACAAGGTATTTTAGAAGGTCTCTTGAAATTTCTGCTCTCCTCCAATCAAATAAACAAAAGGATATTTTAAGGTTGTTTTGACTGTTTGGAGCCCATTGAGTTGGTGCAGGGGAAAGAGCCAGATGTTACAGTAGACAAATCAATCTACACTATGCACAATATAGTCACATCCTTGAAACTATATTTGCGGGGTGCAATCAAATCAAAAGCTCCTAATGTGTATAATAGGTCATTTTAGTTGTGGATTTTTTTCACAGTTTATCTCCTTTTTTCATGCAGGGCGAAGTATTTCCGTGGGAAGAAACTGAATGGAGAGTATGAGATCCGAGTGGAACAGGTATAGTAGATTTAACAAATTAACAAAATTGTGTAAATTGTGTAAGTGTGCGATTAACATTCACAGGTTTGTTGTTATTACAGGCTAAACATTACTGGTATTTCTTTTATTTATAATATTTAATTATATTAATTATAATTGTATTCTCAGTGCATTATTGTTCTAATTTTGTTTCACTTACCAGATTTCTGTTTTCAGTATTATAAAATACATTGCTTGGCTTTTTAATAGCCAAGAAAACTATAGCACATATCTCAAACTATGTTTCCTGGACGGCCTACTAGCACCGCTAAATTACCACCGCTTATTTTGTTTTAATTTTATCCAAAATGAAACAAAGGACCAGTTCTGGAAGGAAGTTGGCAGCATACGACTCAAAAGAAAACTATTCCACTGCTCTGTATCTCATGTAAAGGCCTCAGGTTTGCCACTGGGTGGTGAACCATATTTGGCCTAGTGGCCAAACTGTGGTACTGCAACGTTCACATTCATTATGTGATGTAACCTGCCCAAAAAAAAAAGCATTTTTCTCATAGACAGTTAATGCAAAGTTGTTCTTTGTGTCAGAAGAACCTGTAAATTTTTTGGAGAATTTGATAATCAGTCCAATGTTGTTAGGAAAGTGTTAAGCCTGCCTTGAATGGGCAGCTTGTAAGGGTTGCAAGGATGAAACTCAAAAACATTAGAATATCTCTGGACTGCTTTTAGGTTTCTCTAATGACTTTGTTACATAACGTTTTTAAGTGTGTTCAACCAAAAAGGATTAAACTAAAAGTTTAAACTAAATATTTTATAAGTCTAGATATACAGTATTTACAATGTGTAGATGACATCTAATTTACCTCACAGAAGTGTTGGGTTTACATCTGTTAGCCATTGTTAAGACTGGCTCAGTCTTTGAAATGGAGTGGTGGGTTTTTATGAGAGAGGGAAAAAGGGACCTCAAAAAGCTGGACCAGTCAATTTTATGGCCTGTTTGTTCAACTCTCAACTGCTGTGGTCATATCTTCCTTCTGGGCTGGCATAAGACTCCAGTAAGAGTAAAGATTTTTCTATATGATGTGAATTTGGGTGGTTTGTCTTTGCTATTGAACCCCAATAAAAAAGCAGCAGTTAATTAGGCCCCTTAAGTCAATAGTGAAGGGGGACCATACAACGCATCCAAAGCTCTGCTCCAACTGACCTACTTAGATCTCGTTGGACCGTCCACTCATTCCCACAAACCCCTCTTGCGCTGACTATAACAAGTCAGTCACTAATTGCCTTCTCTAGCCAGACTCGTCATAGGCTGTTTGTGCACCTCCCTGAGAGGCCTAGGATGATTGAAACCCAATCTCTGTGTGAAAAGTTAGCGACATGCTGAGATAGATCCTTTTAGAGGATGACAATAAAAGCAGAGAGGCCTGTTGCACTTTCTCCTCCTCTCTTTAATCCCATGTCCTTGTTGGTTTTTAACATCTCTACGCAGTAAACATTTTGACAGTGAATGAGCTTCTTTTCAATGGTGAGTACTAATACTAAAACATGGCACCAGTATTAAAGTTAAAAAAAAAGTTTATGGCCTGATGTCCATAGCTGCTACATATTTAGCATTTTATATTAACTGTAATCTTAAGGATTTTGTGTTCAAGTTCGCTGCTAAATCATTTTCTCTGATTTAGCCACATCATGATATCTTAATGTGAATATTCACATATTGTTTGGATAAACATACTGTAGAGCTTGAGTAACGTCAGCTCACTGCCATCCATCATGTTCATGCTGTTTAAGTCTTCTGAAGCAGGACTCACAAGCCCCAAACCACCAGAACTGTGCTGTGGCCTGCATGCTGCCATATAAGGTACCATCTGTAGACTCGACCGCAGCATCTGATGTTGCTGGGAGGCCTGATGCCAATCTGTGAGAAAGAGGGAGCAGCTTTGATTGTCAGATGTGCCGTCTCTCATTAAAGCTGCCCGGCCACCTCTGCCTTCCCCAGTCACTTCCCCACAGCACATTTGTAAGCCCATTGTTGTGGATCTCTCTCCCTCTCATTTACATGACCCACTTTGAAGTTACATTTGGCAGGCGCCTGAGGTCCTGTGTCCACTGGGTAATGTTTTTATTTGATTTTATTTTATTTTTTTACCACTAAACAGATGCTGCTGGTGGTTCCTTTTGCTCCTAAGTGACTAATAAAAATGTGCTTGAAGCCACTGCTTTTTCACAAAATAATGAAATATGTTCACTTGTATTTAAGAGCCAGGAACGCGTCAGGCGTTCCTCAGTTTGATCTCTGTGACAGCATACCTTTTTGGATTCCAAATGACAAAAGCAGCCAGAAATTTGCAGAGGTTTCTGTCTCACTCATAACTTAAGTGTCACATATAAAATGTTCTCTAAAACACAGATGAGTCGAGGTGGGAGCTGTATATTAACTTCTCCTCTTCTCACTCTGTCAGTCAGTTACTCCCTTGTGGTTTGAATAGAAAATTAATGTGCGGTTACATCAGGTCAGTGCTCATATAGTTATATCATGAGCCTGTGACTCACTTCAATGAGGAGTTCCAGACAAAATAAAAGCATAATTTTATACTGTTTAATACTTTTAAAAAATATTTTATTGAATTTAATACTGTTATGCATTTGGTTATGCATATTTTTTACAATGTCATCATTGTAGTAAAGGTTTGATTAGACTATAGTGAGGATTTAAGTATTGTGATGCACTAAGTGACCACTTTAAGACATATTCAAGATTATGTGACATACTGTATACAGTCTGCCTTTTTTTTTAAGGTTCAGGACAGTATGCAATTTGTCACTTTCTCACCAAAATGAAAAATGTGGAAAGGATCAGAACCTGTTGCTCATCTTAAATTGAGTAAAATGCAGATTATACCTGTAAATTAATCCCAAATCAATATGATCAGAAAAAATGAAGGATTAGAGGCTTTGAACATGGCAGTATTTCATCACTGATGCTAATGCTAAATGCTAAATATTCTGTCAATGTCAATTCTGTCAGGAAATGCAGCCCTTCTCTCAGAAAATTGTTCCAATTGCAAATGTTTTGGTATGCACATGCTTATTGTTTTTGTTTGCAATGGAACTACACAAAAAACCGAAAAGAAAAGTCAAACTTGATAAAAATTTGCACAGAACCCAAAAATGCACTGGAGAAAATTATTATTATTATTAATCTACTGGAATTGTGGACCACTCTTCTTTTATAAACTCCTCCAGGTCATTCAGATTTGAAGGATGCCTTCTCCCGACTGCTGTTGGGAGTTTGGAACTCTCCAGCACTTTGTTTGTAACCATTTCTGAGTGATTTTTGAAGATTTTGGGTCATTGTCCTGCTGGAAGACCCATGACCTCTGGTTGAGACACAGCTTTCTGACACTGGCCCCTTGCAGAATTGTAAGAGTGGCAATATTTTTTGACCATGACTGTAAGCAGCCCCCTCTCAGGGTATTAAATTGTACAAGGGTGTGTTGTGTTGTTTAGGAATTAACCTTTATATTTGGTTAAGTTGTGAACCACTGTATGTATGACTTTATTGAGATTTGCTCAGGGAGCTTAATCTCACATTGGGCGGTTGAGGCTGTTTCAGCCCACTGTCTCAACCCGTTTGTTTTTTGGACACATATTGTATTCTTGCTATTTTATGCACACATATTGTACATAAAGCACTACATTATGTTTTGCCCACAGTACTATTGTGTACTACTACGTCTCTGAAAAATCTGGATGTGTGTTTCGCGGTGGCATCTTGTGTACTGAATGCTGCCATGATCGTTAGCGGTGCCACTTTGAAAATTCTATTTAAAATTTTAAAAAAAAGGCAAATTTGTTGACAAGATGCAGTCAAAGTCGATCACAGACATAACACCCAACACAAGGCTGTCAAACAATCTGCCCGTTTACTACCCACAACTCATAAACACTCCAATTTACGTAACTGGACAAATTACGCAGTTAAATTTGAAGAGGTCTTTTGTTTTGTGATGGAACAAATAGTGGTTTTTCAGGGTTACTTGTCCATGTGTGGCTTGGGTCGTGTGGGGCAACATCTGCTCAGCAGGCGCATGACCTCAGCGCTGTTCACGCTCCTTTCTGCTGCAGTCATGGCAGATCACAGGCACTTTGGCTGTATGTTATCCGTACCCTTTTTGGCTGGAATTTGCCCATGACATAGGGCATCTTGGTAGAACTTGCTCAAGCCTGAAGCTTTGGCTTGGTAGTTGCTGGAGCACATACAACTAATTCAGTTGCCCTGATAGCTTCTGTCAGCCTATTGAATTCAGCGTCTGTGTTAGATTTCAACATTTAGTGCCTCACTGGATTATTTAACTGTATAATGTGGCAGTGATTAGCACTGAATACCTCTCTGTGGTCCATGAATGGTCCACTGTACTACAGAGATCTCAGTTGCATCAGCATGTGATTCAACAAAGCTTATCAAAAACGACAAAAACAAATTCAGATATAGTCATTAAGAAAGTATTTGTGTTGCAAGTGCTGTATGTTCTTCATATGCTGAATCACTATATTCAATTCTTTCCTAACTGAATAGCTTCACCTCTTCTAGTTTTTAACGTGTCAGTTTGCCATTGACATACAAATTTTGCCACACGCCTTACAATGTGGGACCAATGTACTGTAAGAGCTACACCTGGGTAACATCTTCTATTCAAAGTAGTTTTATTTCACCTAAGTTTGTGTCCCTCAAGGCTTTCTTCATTGACTCTGAAGAGGTGAGGCTATAAAAGATAGATTTTTTTTTGGCATTTGCTTAATTTTTAATTCAATTTATCTTTTTTAGTACAAGTACAAGTATCATCAGAACAAGGTTGGTGTTAAAAGGAACTTAACTGTGGATGGGGAAAAAAGGAAAGTTCAGGAGGTTAATTATAGTTTAGTCTGCATAATCTGTTTTCTTTTTTTGCCACTGACTCATTGTTATGGTTGTCTCTATATTTAGGAACCACAAAACAAATTCCATCACTGTCAATAAAGTATAGTGAACTTTAATTTAAATATTGATTGCTATAATTAATTTAAACAGAAACTGTGTATGCAAACAGAGTATCAGATTGTAAGTGGGTGCAAACTTAACCCTTAAACATGAAAACAATTCTCATTCAGCCATCCATCCATTATCTGTAACTGCTTATCCTGTTCAGGGTTGCAGGGGGCTGGAGCCTGTCCCAGCTGTCATTGGGCTAGAGGTGGGATAGGAAGCCTGATTAGCCTTTCCCCCTTTCACCGCTGAGAACATGCAAACTCCACACAGAAAGGCCTGAGCTGGGATTCTCTCAGCGTTTATTCACAGACTGCAGTTTTTAAATTCTAATGATCTTTGTCCGTCAACACAAATTACAACTTCAGTATAATTCCAATCATCATGCCAACAATTTTAGCTCAAGCAAGCACTTCGGAATTTAGCTTTTTGTAGTTATCATGCTCCACAGAAAGCAGTGCAGATTACAGCTGCTGAACACATTTACCCTTAGTCCTTCTAAGCTGTTTTTGCCAAAGAACAAAAAAAACATATTTCCAAACTGAATCATGACCAACCAAAAGGCACCATAACCACCTCGACCTTGGGAACACAAGGTAAATCTAAAAATACTAAGGAAAACTCCAAATTAGCTACTGCCAAGTGGTGTTTACTGTACTGTCTACTTGTTCACACTCTGTAACTTGGCAGTCAGGGCAGAATGAAACAGGCTTGGCTGTAAATTGCTCTTATTGTGATCTAATAGTAACTTGCATTACTATTTAATCTCCTTTTATACCAGTTAAATATACCATATAAATATTTGGTACTTTTTTTTTTTCTTCTTTTTCTGTACAGCACCTATGGTAGAATGAAAGACGTGCTTTTTACATGCCTTTTTATCATATCTTGAAATAAATGAATTAGGCAGGAGTGGGCAGTGGGAGTGACTAAAGCTGGCGGAAATTCAAGCTTTAGAAACTTGAACAACGGAAGAACAAACTCGGTAATGAGAAAAAATTCAGCTTGAGACCTGCTTGAACCTAATCACTACCACATAAACTCTTGTACCTCTGTTCATACCAACAGGTTGGCTGAAAACCATTCTAAATTCAACCTGAATGCAGGTCAAAACTTGAGAAGAATCAGCGTTAGAGGCACTTGTCCCATGTATCACTTCCTGTTTTCCTTTCCCAGGGTGAGAGCTGGTCCAAGACAAGTGTCTGAATGTGTTACCGTGATGGTAACCATGGCACTGTGAAAAGCCTCCTGTCTTGCCTTCTGGGCCTGTGCCCTGCACCATCTACTTCATCCATTACTAACCAATGACAGTGGCTTTTAGCACTTCTCTCACACGGAACCACCCAATCAGAGATGATGTGGAATGCTCGGCCCTTGCCAAAATTTAGCCCATTGTCTAGTTTTATCTGGTCACAGCAAAAGTCAACGTAGGCCTCTGTGTCTGGGGTGGGATTTGTTTTGGAGATGTAGCGATCGAGGATGTGTGCTTACATGTGCATCTTAGTGTGTGTGCACTTGGGTGTGTTATGCATTTAAGAATCTCTTTTGGCAAACCATGTGCTGCTGAGCACACAGATGTTTCTTTCAGAGGCAAGTATCAGTAGAGCCGAGCTTAGAAAAGAAAAAGAGCCAAGTGCATGTCCTTGAGGCACACTGAGTGTGATTGCTGCCAGCTTTAGCCTCGTTGTGTCATGGCAAAAATGACAGTTTCTGGTCCTGGACACCTCAAGTGTAATCAGTAAAGAAGCTTCCACATCCAGGACGTCTTTTAGGGTTTTATTATCTTGCAAGAGAGAAGAACAGCGACAGAGTTTCAAGCCTCTACCCTATGCAGTTCTAAACGTCATACATCACACATTAGTTTTATAACCTTCTGTTGCTGGGCAGAACATTCTCCACCCTCAGGCTACTGCCCCCTGGCCCTTTTCTCCTTTTATGGAAACCTTTTCCCTTTTCAGCACTTTGATAAGCACCTGTGAGCATGGAGTCACCCTGGGTCACTACAGTGTGGGATAGTCTGCTGTTAGACAATAACTGACCTTGGAGCAGTTCTGCAAACACCTCAAAACAAAACATGTATATGAGACAAAGTTTGAACAACATTTAAACATCCGTTAAAAGTACACTGAGTACAAGTTGCCATTATAACTAGGTAAAATGCTAAGAGTATCACACGTTGTCCCTTAAATAAGATTATGGAATTTACTCACCCCCTGCTCTTCCTCTGGGAGGGCAACACAATAATAAAAGAGGTGGGTGTTTTTTTGACTTGGCAAAAAAAAAGTTTCGTTACATTGGCACAACCTTTTAAAAACTGACTTGCTTTCTATCAAGAGTTTACATGGGCCTCAGCATTGGATAAAAGGGAAATTTCTGTAAGAATATTTCTGATAATATTTCCTTTTTATGAAGATGAAAGCCCATATAAAGCCCAGTAATTCAGGCTTAAATTCTCAAGTGATGACCACAGTATGAGAATGTGTAGATAGCATTGAGCTGGGAAAATTGGCAGGAGCTGGGTTGAGTTGAGGGTCAGCTGGAGGATTTGCCTCCAATCCTGTCCATGTTGGTATTTTTAAAGGCTGAACCATATGTGGTGCAAGGCAGAGCAGCATACTGCATATTTTTATTGTTGTGAAGGCATCACAGTATCAGCAAACGTTAACCTTACAGCATCACTTAACTTGTATGCGAACTGCTGTCCTTTTTCATTCAGCGATCATGCTGCATGTTTTCTATGCCTCTGCACTAGTGATCGTCCATTAGTCCTTACACCTGTACATCATGCTGTCCATCTCTGTGTTCGTCTGTTTTTTAACATTTGCCACAAAAATACAATAACACTTAGATCACCAGCAATTTTAGAATTAAAATGATTTCAAAATCCGTTGACAAGTGGAATCATGCTCTTTGTCCATAAAATCCGACATAAACGCTGACATGTTGCAGCAGTGGGCTGCAATAAAATCTGTGGGCCGTGACACACAAAACCAACATCAAGGATTTAGCACAGACGTGACAGTTTGTCTTTGTTGGTTTCATCTGGGCCAACAAGTGACACTTAAACACACAGCAAAGAGAAGAGCTGGAAGGCATGTAACACTCTACATTCTGCGCTTGCTTAAGTGGAAGAAATAGCAGAAGGCCTGAAACTGTAAACGAAGCAGGGTTAGCTTACTATTTCCACACCACTGTCACCAAAGGTCGAAGGTCATGACTGTCCCTTTTATCCCTTCCAACCTTATGAACACAGTAATGCTTTAAAAGAATTTCTTCTTAAGTTTCCTCACACTTGCACTGATAAATGCCTGGTGGTATTTGTATAAAGAATTATGTTTTTTGGATTATTATGGGTAAAACAACTGTGGTTAAAGTGGTTAAAATCAGCTTCACATTTATCAACAGTGATCTTTTTTTACTAATTATTGTAGAAGTTTCATGTACAGTAATTGGTGGCCGTAGCTCAGTTGGTAAGGCAGTCGTCCACGGACAACAGGGTCAGTGGTTAAATCCCTGCTCCCGGCTATATGTCAAAGTGTCTCTGTCAAGACACTGAACCTCTAACAGCCCTTTCCCATCCCCAGCTGTGCAGAGCCCAGTAGAAACTGGGGAGGGAACGGCATCCGGCACAAAAACTGTGCCAAATCGACATGCGGACAATGATCCGCAGTGGCGATCCTGAACTCAACGGATAAGCTGAAAGGACAAAAAAAATACCTGTACCTAATTATCATATTCAGTAGTTTGTTTTTTTAAATACAGAATTTTATTGGTAAAGCCCTGTAAAATACTTGTAGTGACCTTTGTCCTCCATGACAACAATATGTTGTGGCTGGTCAGTGTACTGTATATTGTCATCATAGCACTAAAAAAACAAAAACCATAAAGACTGTTGGACAGTACTTTATGAAAAGCAGCCATGTTCTTTGTCCTGTGATGTGCTTGTTAGTAAACCACAACTTGTCAAAGAGTCAGCAGTGTGCTTGTTTGGCACCCAGTAAATCCACTAAATTAGTGTCATGCCTTATACTCACTGTAAAAGCGATGTGAAGGCTGACGTATGGTAGCGTTTCATGTCTGAGGTCAATAGGCAACTGTCCAGTTTCTATCCAGGGCTTTCTGTATCTGGAGCAGTTGGAAGTTTAGAATGACACAGCCTGACCTGGACGCAGACAAGGCAAATAACAATGTTTTAGACTGATTACACCATGCTCTGTGAGACCTCAAACACAACCCCACTTCCCTTTAGAGGAAACCTGGAGAGCATTTTCACATCTGACAGGAGGCTCACTTTTGTTCAGGGCTGACCACAACCAAAACTAATATTTTAATGGGAGTAACCTTTGTAAATGGAGACAAATGTTGAATGTACAGTGCACGTAGCCCTCTTTTGCAGTCTAGCTACATTTCAGTGCGCATGAGATTGATTAGATGATTATTAAAGATCTTAATTTCTAGCCATGGAATATGATAAAACACGCATTATTTGTAGATGATTCTGCTATACCCAGTGGTGGAACACGAATAATCCATTCAACTACTGTGGAGTGCATTTGTCTGACATGTATATTCAGTATATACATTTACATACAAAACAAATGAAAGGCTTATAAAATATGAACCTTTGTTAATAGATGATTAAACTGTCATTTTGCAGGTAGGATCACCACAGATACTATTAATTGTGAAAAAAAAGGAATATCTGTAACAAGTTAAATTTCAAACTATTAATTGCTAACTACATTTTTTTCACTATCTAGACAGTTTCATTTTAAGAATCTCCCTAAACAGCCTTCTGTAACAATCCAGCTGTAAATAACTAAATAAGAGACTTTCTCAGTTCATTAACTAATTACTAACGGGCTTTCCGAGCAACAAACTATAGCAGTGGCACATTAATGCAGCGCTACGTTTTGTCTTTCAGGCTACATTCTAAGAGCTTCTCTGGGGAAATGTGATGCACCTCTGACCACACCCACCTTTAATCACAGCAGAAATTATGTCACAGTGTCCTATTAAAAAGACATTGGACTGAACGAGAAACGAAACTGAATGAGATTCATTTAAAAAAAAAAAAAAAAACAGGCTCCCCTGTCATAAATCTCACCGTTGTGCCATTTTTAATGTGAACGAAGAAAAAATTTGGCCTGGAGCATTAATACCGGTAGATTTCTCAACTGCATTAATGGCCATTAGTAAGAAAAGTGAATCATCTACCAGAGAGTTTCTCTGGGAGTTTTACTGAGTCACTGGGTAGCCAGGTTATGGCCTTTCACAAGGCCCTCACTGTCCGAGAGGCCACAGACTAGGGATAACTCAATTTGCTTGCTCTCACTAAGTCCTTCTGTCTCTCCGACTTTTGTCTTTTTCACTCAGCTGCACAAATGAAGACATGTAACATGAAATCAGCCTGAAATCATTTTTTGTTTGTTCTTCATTGGGTCATTTGTACATTTCCTGTCATTTTTCGTTTCCATTATAGAAAAGATGTCAGCTTAACTCTGTTGCTCCCTCACATGACCTTTATGTATCACAGACATGCTAGACACTTTTCTAAACATGAATTTCTGACAGGAAGCAAAAAGAAATATTAAGACCTTGTATGCATCTGAGTAATGAATCAAATAATTTACAGTTTGGTTTTGTAGTATTAATTCAGAGGTTTGCTTCTTTCCTTATGTTCCCCAGGCAGAATTCTCAGAGATCAACCTGGCTTCCTATGTCAATTCGGGATGTATGGTCGACATGCAGGTCAACAAAGGTGGCACCAAAGTGGTCAGGTAAGATGCTTGAGGTCAACAGAGAACTCCTGTGCCTTGACAAGTTCACCCAGGCAACCTGTAATCTGACTCAGTGAGCCTGCACAAAGAATTATGTTCTTTTCTCTCAGTGGCATTGAACATTACTCTGCGTATAACATTGGTTGCACTTAGAGAAATGAAAGCTATAAAGTAATTATGGCAGTGGGAAACACTAATGGGGAAAGAAAAACCTTTTGACTTATTTCAACCAGGGAAGGAAATTTGTGTAACAAGCAGTATGGTTCAAAACATATATTTTTAAAACTAATTCAATCTTTCTGAGCAATTCGGCTGAAGTTTCAGCTAATGTGTGCCCTGGCCACTAATTGCGGCTGCGGGAGCAGTAGCAGCAGCAGCAGTTAGACACATGGAGCTGTGGATTTAAATAGTCTCCTCTGTTATATGAAGTTGGCACCCGAGGAGCTCACTGATGATGCGGATGATCTGGGTGGTAGAGATTACTTAATATTTGTGCTTACAGAACACTATGAATGTTGGTGGTGCTATGTAAAAACAAACAATGTGCATGCGCGGCAAATTATAGCTTTAAAGCCACAGATAATTTTGCTCGAGTGTTATGAATTTAAGTGTCTTTCAGCTCATCGTTTTGGTTTTATGGTAGCGGGCTTTACTTTCATTAGCTCTGATGCACCACAGAGAGTTTAAACCATACAAACAAACAAACAAACAAACAAAAAACAGTTAGGTAACAGATAAGATTCGCACCTAGTTGGTGAACATAGTATAATGTAAAATACAGTGGGTAGTTTAAGCTGTGCACGCTTGAGATTTTGAACCAGTCATCTCTGTTCTGCAAATCGCTTCATCGTCCTACTCTGAAACAGGTATGTTTAACCATTTATACTTTGCCGTGCCCTACACAGCCCTTCAGGTAGTCATAGTTATCAAAATGCAATAAATAAGAATGTTAAATACCTTGCTAATCCAGCAGAAATCATTGCTCTTTTTCAATTGGTCAGCCTCCCTGAAACTTGGGTAATGAAGTGACTGTTCGCAAACATGCTGCTTGCTTTATTGTTTCAAAGATCGAGGCATTTATAACTTTATCCCCTTGTTATCCCCCCAAAAGTTCCTTTTTCAATTTAACAGGGTGTCAGCTGTCATTATGTTTATCTGTAGTCTCATCGGCTTCTTATTCTCCAAACGGCTGAGCAGCCTATTTGGTCAATGACATTAGCTCGCAGTGTCTGCCCACCAGCTTTCATTCTATGTAGCCCATTTAGGGAAAAATCAGTCTTTATGCTGGCTGTGATTCTATACACTTTAGTGAAATAACTTTCTTATCGATGTTGGAAGCGGCGTTTAGAAACTGCCTGACCATGCAGCGTGGTGTGAAATCAAGCGAGAATATTCACAGACCACTGGCAGCTATATACAGCTAATATGACAAAGATACCTGTTGTCAGCACCGACAGCGAGGGCATTGTGTAAGTTGAATATTTTGGGCGATATTGCTGTAATGAGAGAGGCCAAATTGGCTGCAGATGTTATGACCGGTACCTTGGTCACAAACACTGACATTGACTGCCAAACTGTTGTGGTTCAGCTTGTCGTTTATGAGTCTGAATTTGGCTGCAAATAGTATAATGGTTGTTTGTAGCAAGCAGCAAGATTGGTGGATGACTAATGAAACAAATGGGTTAGAAAGAGTCTCCTTTAACAGAAGGTCACAAGTTTAACCCTAAAAAGTAGCTACATTTTTATCAGTTGTCATGTTCCTTTATTGAGTATGACACTGAAGGTTTCTGCAAATGAAAGACTTCGAGTAATCTGATCCGAGTGTGTCCTTGTCATAAAACATGCCCAAAGAAGTTTAATTATTTCTTTGATAGTGTTTCTGTATTTCATTGCCAAGCCAAAACACTAATTTCCTTTGCGCTACATGCTCCCAGTGTAATTATTTTTTTCCGTGTGTGTGTGTGTGCGCGCGCACGTACAGTGTATACGCATGCCTGCATGCGTATACACTATATTTTTAAAGCGGGTTCCTGTTTTTCCACATGTTTCCTGGCTGTTATGTTGCATTCCTAGTGCTGTGACCTCTGAACTCTTTTCAGAGGAATGCTCTCTGAACATATCTCCTCTGCTGACTCCATACAGCAGGGCACTTTCTCACACTTCTGTGGTTTCACAGTTTATGCATCATGTGCTATAATTCCATAATGCATGTTCAGGTATACTAAATCCAACATGTTATATGTCTTTTTATATGTTATGGTGAAGCATCATGTATGATTTAGTGCTGTGCCTTATCACAAATGTGTTTTGATCAGCTGCTGAGCCAAAACAAACCATGAATCACAACCTGACAAGTCTGATCTGTTCTGAGATCATCTGAGATTGTACATGCAGTTTTGCAACAGCACCCCTGTGTGCGACGTGCAACGTGGCACGCACTGACAACACACAGTGAGGCACAGCAGCACGCCACAACAGACAGTAGCTGTGGCACGCCGATCCCTGCTCTGCTGCTGTCAGCCCTTTAGCTTCACCACTCACTGCTGCCAAACCTCCAGCAAGCTGCTCATCACAATGCAGGAACTCTGGTCTGGATGAAACATAGATTACAGCAGCCAGAGTTTAGCATGATATGGCACAGAGCAGCATTTCTCTCCTGCACCATTCCTCTGCTTCTCCACTGACATCCTCCTGTGCTTAAGACAAACTGTGATTAATTATCCCTGATTAATGTCAGACAGCGGGTGTGTGTGAACTGTATTTTACTGGTACACTCACTATCAGTTAACTTAACTCTTACTGTGCTTTCACACATATGGACCAAAAGTATTTGGCAGTAACTGGGCTCTGGCAAACCAGTAGTTCTGGGTGTGCGGTTTGCTAGTGTGTAATTTACATGCTGACTGCCCAGTTGTTGTCTGACATATGCACAGTTGTGCACAATGTTTGTAATTTGCAAGTTGTTAATTTTTCTATCAGAGATATGGGATAATATGTGGTGTTTACTAAGTTGATTTATTAGATCTTGATGTGCTAATGGTTGATGCAAGTATTTTTAAAGCAGAATCAGAAGGCGATGGGAAGTGCCGGATGACCAACAAAAAAATTGTAATTAGCTAACGTGTACTTATGTACTTACTCTGTAAAGCTTGAAGATGTTGCTACCAAGTGGCGAACTCTACAGCTTCTATGTAGACATAGTGTTACTTGGTTAATGCGAGGCGAGAGAGAGAGGAGGTGGGATGTAACATGACCAACAGTCTTTGGTATTATTTTGTTGACCACCTGCTGTGGTCACCATCATTCCAGCTTGTTAATTGGCAAAACTCACGCATATGCAGGCATCTCCAAGGAAACGCTGACCACTGATATTCCCATCATATCTTGAGTGACAGTAGAGGACTCACTAATCCCTATTTTGTGATTTTTGTTCCAAAACGAAAATTCTAATTTGTTGAATAAAATCAATATCCTGCCCAGTCACAGTCGTGAGTGAGGGTGCTGAGCGTGCAGAGTTAGGTAGCTTGTTCCATCATTGTGTTAACACGGAGCTGAAGAACTTTGGCTGGGATCTTGTGTTGAGTGGTTTGCAGTAGGAACCACCAAATGCTGTTTGTTGGCAGATCTCCGTGGAAAAGAGGGATTTTAAGACCTAGAGGAAAGTTTTCAGTTACAAAGGTGCTAGTGAGTTTATTACACTGGGGATGAGAGTCAGAGCTGCCACTAGTGGCTGTTGATGCCTTGGATTATAAAATAAAAATAAAAAAGATGACTGACTTGTCAAAACATCACTCCCTAGCACTGCTAGTTGTCATATAAACAGTAACTGCATTGCTGGCTTTCCACTGGGCCACAGAAGGTTTAAGGCCGCCTTGGAAAAAGAGTGTTCTTTTAATTGGCTTAGGTATCCATGAACGTTGAAAGTCAGCTTAGCCGCTACAGCAGGATGTTCTGTTGCCACCAAGGGCTAAATTTAGCAAGAGCAACCAAGAATAATGGACTTTAATTTTAATATGCTGACTTTTATGTCCAAATGGGCAGTTCCCAGCCTTCCTCTTCACAATCATTGACCTTCTTAGCTTGATGGATGGAGACTATTGAATTGTCTTTTCTGATTTGGCGTGAGACAGATGTGCCAAAAAGCTTTACACTTGTTACTGCAGGTGATGATTTATTGGTTAGACCACACGGATCATTCCCGCACACAAAAACACAAAAAAAGAGGCGAGCCTTAACCCCCTCCCGTTCCTTTGACCCATGTTAAAGTCCATTTTAATCAGTGAAGGAACTGTCTGCCTGGAGCAGCCTTAACACCTAATACCTCAGACAAGTTCATCTTGTTACTGAGCAAATAAATCCTGCTCAGAGACGTGCTGAGTTCAGACGCGGCTTTAGGATGCCTGAGGGTGGTTTCCTTTTAGGAGCAATGTGACTGCAATGAAAGCATACAGCAACCACGCTGCTTTTGTCATCCAGCCATGAATACAAATGGTCTTGCTAATTCACTCAAACACCTCATTTCCCCTTCTGCCAAAGGTCATGTGGTGCAGCTCTTTCCCTCATATCTGCCTCCCGTGGGACTTTTTCTTAATTCTTAACACTGTCCCTCTTAGCAATTTAAAATTTTCTGGTTATTGTGCTGAAGTTACATCTTCTCCTGTTTGGATTTTGGGAGTGTAATTCAAATGATTCTACATAACTTGAGTTATTTTAGTCGTTGGTGCATATCCCCTTGTTTCTATGTGACCTTCCCTGTGTTCATTGTGGTGTGGAGATGAGCCCTGGAGTGCAGTTTCTGCTGGAGGCGATCCAGAGCTCCGGCAGCCCTGACCAGGGCGCCGCCCAGCATCTGAACAGCTGCCAGGTCACACTGGTGCCACTGGGACTAGAGCCACAACTGCAACCACAGGGAGTTACAGATCCAAGCCAGGGGACCAAAGTATGATGCCAGTCTACTGGCAGTGACTGTACGCACAGAGAACGGAGGGTTCTTCAGAGTTGTTTGGTTGTATATAATCCTAGATAAAACCCAGAAATAACAGTGTGATCTTCACAGTACTTAACTGTACACAACCATTTGCTGTTCATTGGTCTCAAGGGGTTAGATCGAGCTGGAAATCCGAACCTGAGTCAGGCAAAAACTGTATGAATTTATGAGTACAAGTTAAGCGTATCACTTAAAATAAACATTTGTTGCAATATTATTAGAATTATATCATCACTTGCATTCAATTTGAGCAGTAAGACACGAAATTATAGTAAGCGCATGTCTGGACTTAGGCCTAGCCAGCTTAGCTCTTTTCTTCTTTCAGTTGTTACAATAAGCTAACTACATTCTAGTTCCAGTTCCATATTTAATGCACAGAAATTAGAGTTGTGTCCAATTTCTCATGATGTTTTTGGGGCAAAAGTGTGTTTTGGAAGGTTTTTAATAATTTTTCTGTAGCACCATAAGTAAAGTAACCAGTAAAATACAGTTCACACACAGTTATTCCTACTTAACAAATTGGTTCCGCTATGTAAAGTTGTTTTTGCCCCAGTTCTGCTCTCCTAACAGCAAAGCACAGATTTTCTTTCAGAGATGCATTTCCATCCGATGACGGAAAGCCAGTTTCTCACAATGCACCATTGTGTGCGAGCGGCACGCTGATCCTCACTATGTGCTGTTTGACATTTGTGGAATTCCCGCAGAGTTCTACCACAATTATCCTTATCAATGAGAGGCAGACTGATAAAGGAAGATAAGGCTGGTACCAGCCTTTGAGCCAGGCACAGGGGCAGTTATGAGGACAAATGTTCCCCTGCAATTCTATCATCCCTGTGGAGCCTATTAGAACGTCAAAGACTTTGTATGATAAAATCTGAAGACCAAATGTCAGCATATTGTTTTGAGTTTGAATGATGATGAAAACATCTGCTGGCGCTGCTGTACAGTAAATTTTATAATATGAACGTCAGATTTCAAGCATTCATTGGAGTCATAAATAGACATACAACAGGTTATTCAACAGGTTATCTTACAAATGATCTTCCTGATTAGTGTATAATTCCCTGTTTCCCTGTTTAGTTGCAGTGGAAGGAAAAAAAACTATAGAGGGATTTTAAATCTAAAAATGCAACAACATATTCAAGGTCAAAAGCTTTATTTGTGCACAGATATAGTTTTTAAGACATGCTTGCTATTTTTGATGAAGGGCTGTGGATTTTGACACCCGTCACTTAGGAAGCATCCTTTCGAAGGATCTATTGTTAACTGGAGGAGCAGTTACAGTAATTTAAATCTTTTTCATACGGCCAGCTTATTGTTATTGTTATTGTTATTTTAAGACACACTTGTAAAAATGTGAACTCGCCCTTTAGGTGGCATATAAAAACCCTGTCTGAAGAACGGTTTGAGAATGAGTTGTTGAGACGGATTTATTCCCACCACATCTGTCCCTATCCTGCTCAAATTACTATTACAGAGTTATGAGTGGGTTCATGATTCCAAATGGATTCATGCTTCCCTCATGTCCTAATCTGTAAGCACAGTATCCCTCTATTGGTGGGCTTTTATCAGCCTTTATTGCACCACTGATAACCCATTCAAAGGACATATTAGCATATTGCCTGAGAAGTGATGCCTGTAGGGCCCGGGAGATTTAGATCATAAAGCATAAATGTGCTGCTGTATTGAAATCCACATCCCACAGAGAGCCATGCTTTTGCAGAAGGTATAAGAGACAGAAAAACAAAGTTAATGGGGGACAAACCTCAGTAATACGCCGCTGCTATATGTCAATGCCTCTATTAACTGTAGCCCAGAGAAAGCCATACTAATGAGCTATACGTGCTTTGCATCTGGCATTGCTGTGGTGATGCGGTGGTGTAAATTGCCTGGTTTACACATGCATTCAATTCACACTGGATCAAGTAAATAGTTAACCTAATCTTCCTCTTTAACAATCAGCAATTCAGGAACAACGGATGGCAAAATGATATTTTAGTTTTTTAACTGTGTTTTGAATTCATATTCAGTCATATCTCAATGACAAAAGACTTGAAGGACAAGTAAATAAGTGACAATTCATCAACACAATGCTATACAAAGCACTTAGAGTAGAGTTTAAGTTTGTTTGCCTGATTCTAGTGTGTAAGCATAAACAATTACTTATTGTTAATCAAAATTTTGTTTAATCTGCAGCAGTGGTTAGAACTGGCTTGTTGTTTGTAGCTATTACACATACTTTTGGACTGAATAGGTGTATTTTTTAATCAGTGTTTTAAAGAGTAGTGCAGCATTACACTTTTTGTCCACACAGTCAGGCATAAAGTTGTTCCCTTTTAATTTTGGGTGCTTGTTAGAAACAGCATATTACACCAATCAGCCTATATACTTATCTGGTAGTTGTGCTGCACATGAACCGCTGAGCATGGTTTCGCTCTGGAGCCTCAATAAACAGTTTCATCCAGTATAAATAGCAGAGCCTTTGGTCTACTGCCACTGCGGCGGAGTGCAGCAGCAGGAAGGAACAGCTGTAGTCGCTCTGTCGCCGAGACCAGATCACTCCTCAGCCATCCTGCCCGTCTAACATAAGCAGCACTTGAGGACCCAGAGCTTGCTGGAGTGTCTGGCATTAATTTCAACCCATAACCGGCAGATCTATAGTTTGTCTCTTTACCTGTGCACATTTTTCTCTCTCTACCCTGCTCAGCATCAAACAGCAGACAAAGCTAGTGACAAGCTAAAAAAAAAAAGTATTTTAACTTCGACCTAAGAGTAATTTTGAAGTGCCCGTCCTGTTACTACTGACTTCTTTGAGACGCAGCTAGTCTAAAAAAAAGGGGGGGGGCAGACTACGATGTGATTTAAAGCACACACACAGTTCTGCAATATTTGAATCATAGCTGACAACACTATTAATAAATACAGAAAAAGATAAATAAATTACTGCAGTCATAATGAATTTAAAGTGTTAATCTTAAACATAGATTGATTTAAAAAAAAAAAAGGCCTCCAGGTGTTTGATGGGTGTTTGGCCCTGCTCCCAGAACACTTTGCAAAGATAGGATTAGACTGTGTTAATTGGATAGATGGTCCAAAAAGATTAGGTGCTCCAAGGAGCATTTCTTCACCCCTTCAGTCTAACACAGTCTGTGAATAATGGAGTCCTTGACTGTAAACATGAGACACAGATAGCGTGTTAATGTGCTAACAGGGGTGTTGGCTCGCTGAATGTCAGTGTGATGGTGATGTTTAGCCTGAGCAGAGTCAAGTTAGAGCTGTGAAACTGCTTCTTATAAATAATATATGGTTTTTAAGAACGTGTGTCATGAAATCATAAAGCCTGTCAACAGAAAGAGTGGCAAACTTCACTCTGTGATTATTATTTTTTTTCCATGTCCATCTTGCTGCAGATCCTTCAAGCCTGATTTTGTCCTGATTCGCCAGCATGCATACAGCATGGTCCCTGGTGAGGACTTCAGGAATCTTGTGATTGGCCTGCATTTTGGTGGCATCCCCAGCATCAACTCGCTTTTCTCTATCTACAATTTTTGCAGCAAACCTTGGGTGGTAAGCAATCTGTAATGGCTCTCTTTGCTCTACTTTAACTCTCACAAACGTGAGTCCCTCCCTTGGCGGCTGCCTCTGATGGATTTATTTGTGCTATTAAAGGGAGCTGTAACATCTGTCTCCGGAGCTGGCCAAGCAATCAGCTCTCACTCCTCCACACATTACAAAACTGCAGTGATAAGGGTGTGAATATTTACCTCTGCATGAAATTGCAGTCTTGTCATCTATAGGTTTAAGTTTAAAGTTCCACAAGAGACAAATATATACAATAAAACAAAGCATATCATATACTTTCAGATGATATATGTGTTCTTATGATTGCACATTTTATTTTGATCCTTACTGAAAATTAAATGCGATGTTCAGGGCCTCCTTTGTCACATTTTACCACTTCATATTGCTCAAAATGTTTTCAGTTGGTGACAGGCCTACATTACAGACAGCTGGGATTCGCTCCTAAATCTTTGCGAACCCTAACAGGACAAGTGATTAAGATAATAGAAGGATGGACGGACAACTTTTACAGTCTCTTGTTGTCCTTGTGCCAACTTTTTGAGACTTGTCGCTGACGTAACATTTTCTTTTACAAATGATAAAATACATCCGTTTCATAATTTTATTCTTTGTCTGTGTATACAAAAGTAATTTTTAAAATAATTTGTAAATCAATTCATTCTCCTTTTATTTACATTTACACAACATCCCACCTTTTCTGGAAATAGGAATGTACTGTAGCTGTAGCCAAGTTAGAATTTAATGAACTAACACAAAACAAAGAGACACAGAGGCTCGCATTAAATCTCATGCTGCCACAGTGTTTGCTTTGGCAGAGTTGATTTCGCATCAGGTGACCACACTCGTACGCTCTTGGTTGGTGGACGATGTCATTTGCATTTCTGAATCTGTTTAGTTGTTTTTTGCTAAATATGTGAATCAGAACCAGTGTAAGGCGTGTTACCATTTTGCAATCCAACAATCCCACAGGAAAAACACGTCCATTATAAAAGAGTTAGAGACACATTTTGCCACATGGTAAAGCCAGAGATTGACCAGTGTACAGTGCAACTACAAAGTCAAGTTGACATTGTAGCTGCACTCAGGCTTAAAGCAAACATTTTTTACCAATTAGCAGAAGTAGGTATTTAAGTGGAAGTAGGTCCAGCAAAAAGGAAAGTTACACCTCTTAACATTACGTACACGCACAAATGCATTGCTGCTAGGAACCTGACCCGTTTCTCCTTTATTCAAACTCCCATAGTAAAAGCTGGGTCTAAACTGTACTGGGTCACATTTTCTAAGCATCTGAAAAAGCTAGAAAAATGTTGTCAATTCAGACATAACAACCTGTCATCACAATCTTAGATGTCATGCTTTGAACACAGATGTAACTTTCAAGCTTCTATCTAACTTCTCTTGCCCTAAATAATGATGTCTGACTGTCCTGTTTATTTCTGTTGGCAGTTTTCTCAGATGATTAAGCTCTACCACTCCCTCGGTCCTGAGAAATTCCCACTGAATGAACAAACCTTCTATCCTAACCACACGCAGATGGTGAGTTCCTCGAAGATATCATTCTTGATTAAACAGTACAGAAATTCAAATAACACACTCTCGCATACAAAGTGAAATCACCATAAAGCTCAGTAGGTCAGTTTTTTATTAAATCTTTATTATAAAAATATAAAACACAGAAATTAAGTCAACAACACTTCTAAAACCCCTACAAGCAAACAGCCCCCCACCCACACTTCAGGAATCAGTGTTCACACACAGACTGTACACAGCTTCTTTGATTGGATATTTTCAATCCTTGTATAAATCACACTTGACCAAGAGTTTCTGTGTTAAGCAGATATTATATTTACACAAACAGTATCCACAGAAATAGAGACACAGAAATGCCACAACAGGAGAAACATCCTAGACATCATATTCATTAATGTATTTTGTTAAAGCTCAATACCCGAATTGCAAAATTATAAATGGTAGCTTTATGACATAATCAGATTATTATTATTAAAGTTGTGTATATATATCTATCCAGCCAGTATTAGTATGTAGAGTATCAGATTTAAGTCAATTAATGTTTTCATCTGATATAATCTGACTTTAGTGCAAAATGTTATTGTATGGAGATGGTCTAAATGATTCAGGGACCATACGGGGCGTAGGTCAGATTGTTACCACTATGCCAGCATAAAGACTGGAAATGGGGCGGCAACTAGTTTTGTAGACCTCTAAGGTCAATAATTAGTATATCTGAAAATGTGCTAAATTTTTAATAACAACCAGCAGCCAACAACATGACGTTGAACTCCACATTCATTACCAATGAAGAATCTTTTCCCATGGAAAATAATGCAGTTGTTAACCCTTTGAGGCAAATCTGTGTCTGATAATGGAATGGACTGAAGGTACGACACTGATAAAAAGTACAAACCCCCATCTAATAGATGGGAGCAGATGATGAATGAATTTATATCTGTTGCAAATAGTTAAATACAAAAAGATTGAATATACACTTAAAACATATCTCGTTGTCTGAAACCTCTGATTACACTGTTTTCACTGGATTGATGGACAGTACCAGTTGGGGGAACAAAGATCAACCAAATAAAAAAGTACCATAATAATACGTCTAATTGGCTTGTCCTTCATTCTGGATGGTCGCATATTGTAGTTTTGGCCTGTTAAATATACATTTGTATAGTTTTTTTATATCACATTGTTCTTGTGTAATCAATCAAACATATAAGTAATAGTATCACAGAGGTTTCAGCTGTGTTGATAGTTCATTTATGTAGGTTATGTTATTTACAGCAAAAAATAAAATATCACCATCTCTGCAAGAAATTAGCTTTTCCTTGCGTTGGCACTGTAATAGAACTTTTTAGCATTATCAGTGCTCAACACAACGGTTTGTGATGTAACTTAAAAAATAAGTTACACTACAAACACTCAGGGAAGCAGAGACACTACTATTTATAAAGACACATGTCACAGCAACTGTACTGTTAACATAATCATCATATACTTCACTGTGGATCATTTATAAATTCTTTCTGAACCCAAAATAAGTATAGTTGTTGCCATCATATGTCGCACATTGGTGCTGAATCGGTATTCTGAAGAAGATTACAAGCTCTGGTCTGTATTGCTGATTGCACAACTGCATGAATCTAATTGCAGCTGCAGTTCAGTGGCAACAATTTTACAACTATACATTTAAAATGTATATCTTTCATTGTACTTTCATTTGTGTCTTTTGTTTTTGTTTTGGTGGATTGACATTCATTTGATACGCCACAACTTATAGTTTTGAGAATCCTTGTTTTTTGCAGGGACAAGTGGAAAAATTGACACTGCCCTAGTGCACAACAAACACATAAGTATGCTAGTAGTAGGCTAACTGTATGTCACAAATAGGTGTCACACTTCTTATTAGCCTTATATATATATATGTATATTTGTGGCCTTTATATCCCCATTGAACCCTAGAGAGCTGTGTGGGGAAACACATTAAACAATTCAAATGGGCAGCCTATACAACAGAAAAGATATTGTTTTCTATCAGAATTGCTACAAAACAGGCACTGTAATGGAGTTTTTTGCCCCTTAAATGGTTGGTCACCCAGGCCAGTGAGCTTTAAGAGTCCTGCAATACTCTAGTTGGGTTCAGGGAAGAGATGGAGTCAGGGAGGCAACAGCAGATTTTGGGCAGGGCGTATTTGGGTTTAGGGTTCGGTGGTGTTGATGAAGGTTTTGTCACGGCTTGAAATACCCCGGTACCAGCTGCAGTAGCCCTCCTTCTGCTGGATGCATGCGTAGTGTCGGAACTGGTAGCCAGAAGTGCCAAAGTGGGACAGCATGTCTGTCCATAGGCAATCGTTCTTTGAGGTCACCATGCAGGGAAGGTGGTAACAGGCCTTAATCTAAAAAGACAGAAGAAACCAAATATTTATCCATGAAGCAGGAAAAAAGTGGTGTGTTAACAAATAGAGACTTAAATAGACTCACTGTGTTTTAAAATTAATTAATGACCTTTCCCCTCCTATTTTATACCCAAATAAATTCAGGAAGACCCGCCCTTCCTTTGCTTTTGCATCTGCTCTCTATACAAGATATTGTAAAGCTACAGCATGTAACTGTTTTGTAAGAATTTTACAAAGTAGAATGATGCTCCAACACACATCTTGCAGAGGGATGCTGTCAACCTCTTCAGTGAAGTCAGACTCGCAGTGAGGCAGAGAAGTTTTTGAGTGAGGCTTCGACTTCACAACTCACAATAATGACTCTATAAGTCAAAGGCCACAGTAGAAGTAGCTTAATGAGTCATTATCATATGAAAAAAATATCAAAATTGTACGAGAGAAAAGAGAGTTGCTCATTCAAGAAAGGAAGTGCCTTCATTTGTAAATGAATATGTATTTAGTGAAAACTACCAAATCTGAAATCTTAACTTTGCTCAGCGGCTTTTTAGCATTTGGTTTCAATCCTGTATTGAAGGCAGAGGCTGCAGCATATTAAATAGATCAGGTGTAGGAAGATGGCTTTTGAAATAACTAAATGGAAAACCAGCAAATGCACACTCTTCTCTGAAATGTTTATTGAAGTCAACCATCTTCCTAAAGCAATGATGTTTTTGCAGTGTCTTAACAATTCTATTCCATTTCACCGAGGCTCTATTCCAGATGCTCACACAAAAGGCAGTTTCATAGATGAATATACAGTATGAACTAGCAGGAAGATTCACAGAACTACTCTGAGAGGTTATAAACGGAAACACGGATTCATGACAGCAAAACTGAGCAGCTGCAAATAGCTGCACTTATGTGGAAATGAATGTGCCAGCAATTTCAATTAACAAGTTGGAGAGCACACTTTCGTCTTTGCGTGTTTTTGTTATTCAGACCTGGATAGTCTGTCCTTAATGGCTCAGAGATGTTCAACATAACTTCCAATCGGAACGGTTGTAATGATCTGTGGAGAATAATTTTCTAACCGGCGCAACACACTTTGCAGTGCAGTAAATCATCATTTGGGGAGGAATGGGGAGGGTGGTGGAGTGCATTTAATAACTGTGATGATGTTTATGCCTGCCTGCGCTTACTGATTCACATACATAAGCCTTGCTTGATAGATGGCCTTCTCTGGATGCCTCTGGGCTGCTGCCATGTCGACACTGAACACAGTTTACAGGCGTTGGCTCGCACTAGGAACAAATGGGTCCCTCTGCTAATCCAGTTATACTGATAGGGGCCGATGGTGTTAGCAGATGTTTGGGACATTGCTGTACAGTAGGACATTTACCAGGCGGGTCAGCAGCTGCACAGCGGCAGACTAGATGTTTGAGTCACATAAAACTAGGAACGAAGACTTGAGCTGATTCCAGAGTTGTTACTTAATAAATCCCATTGCCAGTGGTAAAACTTGTTTTCTCGGTCTCTGTTGGACATCCATTATGGATTATAGTGAAAATTGAAATGGATAAATTAGCTCATAATTTACTCTCTATAACACCTTATAACAGCCATGTAACTAGTTATTATAGGAGAAATTACTTTGTCCTTAGATTTCTATTTTTTAGCTTATAGTAGTCAAACAAATAGTATTATTTAATCTGAATACTTTTGACCCTTCACTTACAGAGGTACATCTATGGAAACATATTTCATACAACATTATGTTATCATTAAAGGGCAACGTCACCAATTTTCAACATCACCTGGAGGACTTCTTTTATCATTAGGACTTCAGATTATGTCATCTGGACGGGCCTCTGAAAAAGCAGTTTGACCCTGTATTAGTGTGAGCAACCAGATGACATATTCTGAACTGAAGGTTCCTCAAACTGATGTCATCTGGAGGCATTTTCAGCAGGAAGTAGAGAGATATTTAATATATAATATAAGTGCCGCCTTCAATATAGAAAGTGAAGAAGCAATGCAACCACATTTGGTTTTAATTTTAAAAAAGAGGATCCATCCTCTTTCTCTTGACCCTCCTTCTGCCTCTTCTTTTTTTTTTTAAATCTTTTTTGCTTTAGCTGGGTGGATGTCGTTGCTTTCCACTCACCCTGCAGCTGCAGCCAAGCTGGTACCGATGGTTGAAGCCTTTCTTTTGGGCCAATGAGAGACGCTCCCACGGTTGGTTGAAGTTGCACAGACCAGTGTAGACCTTGTCATTGTGTACACGCCCTGAGGACAAAAAGAATGGAGGAGATAGGTCAACACATTGGGTCACAGGTGGAATCTAGAAGTTACATTAGTCTTTGGGGGAAAAAAAAGACGTGATGTTTCACTTAAAACATTGAAAGTGTTTTATTGTTTCGTTTTGTTTCAAATGTCAACAAATCCTAAAACTAATCCTTTTTAAAGGAAATTATTCAGATTGTTACACTGAGGGCCGCCTGAAAAGAGTCACACTGGATGGTGGCCTGATGGTCTGCAGCCGTGCTAGAGGCTGTGTGAGGCTGCACTAAATATAAACTCTAATGCCTGCATTCTAATGAGCTCCCAATGACAACGCTAACATGCTGACATTTGGGAGTTATGTTTACAATGCTCCCCATTTGACTTTTACAGTTTTACAGTGCATGCTAATATTTGCTAATTTGCACTAAATACAGAGCACCTTTAATACCTTCAAAACTATTGATCCAATTTTAGCGGTGACCCCATAATTGCGCGGGTGGAAAATCGAAATTATTATGAGCATTCAGCCCAACAGAATTTTGGGGAATTCCAATGCGATGGTTAGTGGTGGTAAAAAAACAATTACATTTTTTTTGTCAAATTTAAAAATCCCACACATGGTATAGTAATATAAACACACTGCATCCAACATGATTGTCTATGGTAAGACAATCCCATACAGTAAGCCCATATTAAACCAACACCCCTATTTCTGAAACATCCAAAGGTCAGTAGAAGTCTAGTTTTAGAGCTGTAGTGTTTGTGGCTTACTGGCTCCTGAGACAGGTGCACTGCGGCAGCCCACAAGTGCTCAGGAACATCGTGATTTGTAACCATATGTCTCCTTCACTGTGCTGTCCCCACATGGGAATTTGACAGCTCACAAATATGCTTCATCGACCCCCTGCGATCCTGAAGCTCAGCCCACGTCCCCACACCGGGATTACTGGAGTCACTCGTAGGCTTATTACATAGTGTTGACTGTGTGACATGTTCCTAAAATACTTATCAGGGCCAGCACACTCAAGGCTTGATCAAAGGAGACCCAAGCAGCTTGTATCCTGCTGGCCTGGGTTGCTCATAAAGTGGTCCTGATCATATGCAGGACTTATTATAGATGCAGTGATGTTACTCGCACCCGGGCTGAATAAACATAGTCCCAGCTGCCTGGCAACGCCAGCAGATTCGTTTGCACTGTGGAGTATAGTTGCAGTATTTACAGGTGGCGACTCAGTGACAGTTATATATGCCATGTACCACACAGTCCAAAGTAAACTGCACCCCTGTTGGAAATAGCAACTCATAAAATGCTTCTGTTGGAAAACACCAGTCATTCCTGTTAGCTGATAATTACAAGTTATGAGAGAGCGAGAGAGGAAACTGCTTTCTGCTCTTTCTGCTGTGGGAAAGTGAGGGAAATGAAAAAAAGGTCCCTGCTCCACCTTGTTACACAGTGGCGAAGTGGCATGTTATAAATAGGAGGAAAGATTGTGTCATACAGGACAAATGAAGATGTCCTTGGGGAGAAGAGGAGAGGGGAAATAGATTAACACCAGACACTCACCATGCTGTGAGCAAGACTCACGAAGGAACAAACATTCAGCATCTGTCTGACTGAGTTGTGTTCTGTCTCTGGTTTTTCAATTCAACTAGAATCCAGTTTTGACACATTTTGCTTCACAGATCTAAAAGTAGCAGCTACAATAAACCAGCTTTCTTTTTCGAATATTTAACTTTAAACGCACATCATCTCCAGTAACCGTCTAGCTATTTTTTTATTTTTTTTTTTTGGAGTATTCAACCATATGCTACAGCCTCCTTTAGTGTTTTTTTAATTAGTTCTTCTCTCAGCTAAAGTCAGCTAATGTTACAAAAGTATGGTAAAAACTCTTTCCACAAGCTGAGTAACAAGTAAATACGATCCATTCAGTGGCAGGTAAAGACAAAATAACAGATAGTCAGACCATCAGCTTACCTGTGATCAGGTACTGGTACTTGTTGATGTCAAACTTGACACCACACAAACTGTCAGAGGAGCTTGTGTAAATGTGCTGCACATGCTGGACCTTGTCAAATCCTTTGTACATCTGCAAGACACAAGAACCAAAAAATGAATGAAGAGCTGAAAGAAGTAAAAGTGTCATGTTGTACCCCTCGCTCTGGTACCGCACCCCTTCTTTCATCAGGAATGGTAACAGTCGCTGACTTTATCGGACGACATTCCTTAGAGAATGCCTCACAGGAGAGGGAGTATTACATTCTGCCCATAACTAAATCACAGATAACAATATTACTTTGTGTAATATGCGTCTTCTTTGGAACTGTTTTGCCAAGGTTATTGCTAATCTGTGGATCTCCGCTCCCTCCGTTCACCTCAGGTATGCATAGCCGGAAGTCAGGGTTTGCCCTGAGAACTGCTGTGTTTTCTTCATGTAATTTATTTGTCTGGAAACAACAGGAAATCTCTGTTTAGATGCGTCACTCCAAGAGAAGCAGAACATACTGTGACTTAAGACTAAAACTGGGGAAGTTTGGGAAAGCCAGCAATGTTTGTCTCAGAGGATTTGTTGAAATTCAGAGGGAAATCTTTATCGGTCCACAGAAGAAAAACAAAAAAACAATGTTTGGTAGATAAACCAGATAGTAAAACAAATTAATAACCAAAGGGGTGAAAATGTCACGTCTCATTCCAGAGGATAATCTTTACAGAGATGACATAGTGATGGCGTACTTCATAAACGGAAGGCCATTAATGCTTTTGTTACAAACGGGGATTGCACTGTCTCAGCGTATGATTCTGTTGAAATGTTTACACTCTAAGTGAGGAGTTTGGTTGAGCTGTAATGCCTGTAAGCCCGCTAATCCTCCAGCCTGGCTCCAATCTGAGCAGCAGGCCGATGTCAGCATCTGTCAGAAATATGCAGCGTTATGTAAGAATATAGGGGAAGAAGAAAAATTGGCTTTCCGGCCAACCCAAACGCTTTTCCTACTGCTATCAGATGATGGCTAAGAGGGCAGAAAGACTAAATACTTCCTGCCAAATACTGTACAGTGTGGGACATTTCTTGATCAATGATTATTATATACAAAAAAATGTTGTTTTTTTAATTTTGCATTATTTTGAACTTTGAACTGAACCTTTACAAAATGCAGGTGTCTCCAACTCACATTTTGCATTGAAACATCACAAAAATATGGTTGAATGTATTTTTGCATTTAGTTTGTCTTTATGCATTTTGTTCAATTGTATCTATTGTACCAGCATCTTACTGGTATGGGTACCAGTGGTGGCTGTGTGCACGCGCAATTCATTTCATTTGCACTCTGGACACGGTGGAGGGGCGAACAGCTCCTGCTCTGCCTGCAGCTGGAAAGGGGCTGCTGTAACTCCAGAAAAAGTGGCTAGTAGCTTTTTTGGAAAAGAGTCGCTAGAGGGGTCTGAATACTTGCTATATGTAGTCGCTAAATCGCCAGAACTGATCACCACTGGTTCATCAAGCTTGAGAGCAGCACACAGTTTGACTGACAACTAATTGTCAAATACAACTTTGTTATGCATACACAGACAGAAATGTTTGGGTTTGATCTAGAAGTATTGGCAGGATTGCATTCTCCACTGTTTCCCTTATTTATGTCAAGCTACAGTAGCTGGGGCTAGAAAACTATCTTAAAATAAAAAAAAATCTAAACCATTAATTATCAAGTTATCAAATGTTTGTACCTTCATTTGCTTGACTGTGTAGCGCATCGTTGCAAAAGGTCCTTCTCCCAGCAGCTTCTTGCCCACCACCTTAGCCCGAATCACTGTTAGGAGAAGAGAGAGGGACTGGTCAACCACTTTGAAATGATCAAAGCAAACGGTCACAGTTCTTTAGCATACAGCATAAAGCTTTGAGCTTTCTTTTACAGTCTATTAAACAAAGCACTGTCATGAGCAGCAGAAGTCATTACCAGAACCCCTGATGCAGTAAATACCTTTTATACCAAGACCGGGTTGGCACCACAGTTGATCCATTTATCTGATTTTCTGCATTGCTGCTGTTCACCAAAAAGGGCCAGTGAGGGAAAACTACTCATTCTGAGTGATGGTGCGCATGATATCGTGACTGCTTACTTTATATATACTTAAAGGTGGAACCCATAACAATCACCAGACATGTCACATCCACTTTTCATACCTTGGGCTTGAGTTTGTGGATGTATCATCTAGATCAGAAATGGTAAAACATGGCTTTGCTTTTCTTTTTGCTGATTAAAAAACACCTGAAAAGAGTCACATGAAGGATGATGTGTGTCTCTTCTGTTTGAACAGGCTCCCTTCTATATTGAGATCAGTGCTTCAGAAAGATCTTATCAATGTGCAGAACCCTAATGTAAACCTTGGCAAGGTACAAAAACGCTCTGTGGCGACTTGGATTTGTTTGCTTTCACTCATATTGGAGCGAGGAAGCTTATTGTGGAAAGCGAGTGTATAAATGAGTGATAATTTGAGTTGGTGAACGGAGTCTAACCAGACCTGCGGGCCCTGCATAAGCAGCCGGTCCTTTGTGAAGTTCACCTGCTGCCCTCAGCCGACCAGCCACAGACAAAACTAAAACTGGCCATGTTTGTTATCTTCTCCCAGTGGAATTTCCTTCCCACATTCTGCGTGGGCTCACATTCCCCAGATAGGAAAAGAGTCATTCATTCTTAGTTGACTACAGTGAAGCATGTGGCATTTTTTGTTTGTTCTGTATAGCTGTACACTTAAAATGAGTATAAAAATAACCCTTATACAGGAAGTAGTACAGCAAAGCCAGCCAAAAGTGGTGACTAAGAAATTGTCTTGGACATGAAGACCTCACTTTCAACCTAGTGGTTATCTAAGAAAAACCCTCAAATCGTATTATGAGCCTTCATGTATGAAGCAAATGTGGCCAAATGCTCACTGCTCAGAGGAAAAACTGTATGAGAATGTAGCTTAATATCTGGAAGAGGTCATGTAATAACATGTTAAGGTCTGTCAGGCAGCAGGTGTAGTCAGGCTCTAAACAAAATGCTAATAAGATGATTGGTAACATGCTAAGATGTTGTGCAGGTGATGTTTACCGTTATCAACCTTTTAGTTAAGTGTGTTAGCAAACAAATAATAACTGAAAAAAAAATACCTAGGAAATGTACCGAAGATGAGGAGTATAGCATAATGTCCAGTTTGACAGCTTTTTCCAGTTTGCAGTGCTGCGTTGGAAATGGCTGGCCAGCACATCATTAACCATGGACCATTTAATCCAAAAAATCTAGGAAGTAAAATTTGTTTAAATGTGCACTGATTAATAGAGATCAAATATTTAATCCTTTTTAAACATTCTGGGCCAACTCCCTACTTGTCCCCTGATCTCTCTTATGTTCACTAATCTGTCAACTCTTTTGAACTCACAATTTGAGCCCATCACCACTTTTACCCAAATGACCTTTATGAAAATGTACCCAAATACAGTATAGTGGACATTTCCAGAAGAACTGGGGCACAATTACAGAGGAATGTTTGGATATAACATGATACTTTTGCCTCTGTTAAATACACTGGCACCATTATTATTTTAAAGTGTCACCCTGAAACCTAGTTTCCTGATCTGCCCCGACCTCAGAACCAACCCTCATGAGTTGAAACAAATGATTCCAGTGAAGTAGTTCCAGATAGGAGTCCTCTTGTTGGACAGCAGCCACTAATTGGCCAGTGATGGTGCCATCACTCAGAGGAATGTGTGAAGGGCCTCAGCTGCTCCGGAGACAGAGGATTTGTGTCATTCCCCTGCACTGATCCCTTGACCTCCTCCCCATCTTGAAGTTATATATATGTACAACGGCAGGGCTGCCTGCTCACGTCAGGAAGTCTACATTACAAGTGTTTATTTAACCCAGTTTCATAATGTGATCTCACATCACGCTGGTTCAAATGGAAACTATGGACATACAGTGCTGTGTAGATAAGAGTACCTTCAGTTTACTCCATCATTGGAACTACCTGTGCTCTTACAGTGTGCACTTACACTCTCTGTATATGTGCTGTGTGTTATCTGTGAGTTCAGTATGGACATGCGTTGCCACATCAGGGGTGATGGTGAGAACTTTGTGAAATATCTTTAAATAGATTTTAATTCTTTTTTTTTACCTTTTTTTTTGTTTTATTTTATTTTTATCTAAAATCTAAAAGCCTAACCAGGGACAGGGGCTGCAAACTAGCTTTTGCTGTATACCCTATATACACGGCATTGTGTCCTTAGTTGTAACAGTGTTTAGTTGTATTGTCCCTTCAACTGAACTCAGTACTGACACTGCAGGTTATACTACAGAAGTGGTCGATTTGTATATCATGTTACAAAACAAAATGCAGGAAATAATACTTAGTAATAAACCATTTTATATCTCTTTCAATGGATAGAGGAAGAAAAATTTCAGCCATTGTGCATATGGTATGTTACTGAATCCTATTTTATATTACTTGCCCACAACAATGCTACCTTTTGTGTATTCAACCTTTTAACCTTTTTTAAGGTTTTGCTAATAATTCTAGACAAAAAAGTAAAATGTTAAAACAATAACCCAGGATACACTGTATATACTGATTTTCCAGGAAAGCGACAGCTCTCTACATGCAACGTTTCTATTAATACTATTAGGTTAATAGTATCAATTGGGAACTATTTAATGATTAGTATAGTAAAATGTTTTTCAGCTATCCTATACTGTAATGTTCTCCTTCATACTAAACTTGAGAAATTGCAGGCCAGTACCATGGTGCACACGGATTCATCTTCTGCAGAGGATCTGACATATATTTTCAAGAGTGGGAGGCTTTTTACAAGAGCAGTAACCACAGTCTGAGAAAAAAGAAAAAAGAGGTGAATCCATTCTTCACTCACTATCTCTTGCCTAAAGCAGGGGATTACACAAGCGTGAATGCTAAATCTTAAGGTGACCGTGTAATTTAGTTAAACATTTATTTCAGCCTACGTACAATGTGGCAAACTGCAGGCATGACAAGAATAAGGTTACTCATTTGTGCTTTTATGTGTGAGGGAGAGAAAGAAAGCGAGGCGCAGGGTGGGTGACAATGATTTTAGTATGCAGAAATGGGTCCAAGTTTGAGGAGGCGAGTGGGAGGAAGAGGAATTCTCAGGACGACACACTACCACGCTCAAAAATAAACACTGAAATGAATCCCTGCTTGGAGTCAGATGCAAAACACTAGATCCCAAAGTCTGTAATGTCCAGTTAAAGGCACCTTGTGAAGTGAGTTTTCATCACTATTTCTCATAGAACAGTGGCGTGTTTGTGCCACAACAGGAAACATTTCACAACAGGAAAAAACTGTCAAGTGTAGCGGTGTTAATTTCACAAATCTATTACAGTTCATTTTTACAGAACAGCCTTTACGTTTGTTTAAAGTAACAGAATCACTGTCGCCGACACATGCTACATGTCAACAGTGTACGTATTTTACCTACTGCATTCACAGTGCATTTCCTTTTTCTACTTGCTAGTGAATTCAACTCTTCATGAATGTAGTATAAAAAAAAAATGTGCCATTTCTTTTAGCAAATGTTTATGTGTTATGTGTTGTGAAATAGCCTGTGACCCTAATTACATCAATGCGAGAATGAGAAAGCTCGTTTTTTTAGTTTCAATCAAGATTGCATCTTAGTTCTGTTGAAAAGAACTATGGGAATCTTTAAACAACCAGTCATTTAAATTCAAGTGTCATGCGAGCAGATGTTGAAATATGTACTTTTGGTAGACTTGGTATTTAAAATAAGTTTCCTCACAGTCAGCTCTATCTCTAAATTAGTGGGTTTCCGTAAGTGCACAAGTGAAAAAGAGTCACAGCCAACACCTAAAGATCTGTCCTTTGGCCAAATGTTATCAGTCCTTCTTTAGTGCCTGCTTTTCATATCTGATTCTCTTTACATATTTTTCTTTCTCACTCTCTTTGCTGTGTATGTAGCTAACTAACCTTCATGTCATCTGTAGTTGTATTTCTCCTCGGATTATAATTTTTGCTGCTCTCTTTCACTGCAATTGTACTATTTTTTGACAGTTACAGGACATTATAAATATAAGTAATGTTGTAGGTTGTCAATTATTCAGTGCCCTTTAAAAGGCCGCTGAAGGTGATGAAATCATTGGTTTGTGGCTTATTACTCATTCTGTTTTCATGAGTGTGTGCTGGGCAGTTGTCCACTGCCCCTGTCCTGGCCTCCTGTTTAAAACCATGAACCAGGGAGGGGCTGTATGGTCATCAGAGAAGCGATAGGCTGGAGATTTGATAGGCCTGGCTTAGAGGACAACCCTCCCGAGCTTGAATGTAATCCAGAACCTTTGACATCTCATCGTTTTTTAACTGACTTTTGGGAAAACTACAGCTATCCGATCCAAGGTTACATAATGCATCTCATAACGGAAGCCTGGCTTTGCTTAGGTTATTACATGTCACCTGTTGACCTGCAAATGAGGAGGGGGAGCATGGGTGACAGAGGGGAGTATTGATTTAACTGCACGCTAGAAGACGAGCGTGTACTGGTACCAGGCGTGTGGCATCATAAAGCTCTAAGTTATGCATTTCTCCAAATGCACTGCGCCACACAATGCAGGACAAAGCTCCTCTATGCACAAAATACCCACACAAACACATATCACACTAATCCTCAGCAACTGACCAGGTTTACGGTGCAAGCGCGTAAGGGTTTGCCCCCGACACACTAAGAGCTGAGCGATATTAAATCTCAGGGTCAAAGTTCACCTTCAAGGCTCTAGTATTGCTTTCAGAGGACTTTGCAAAGATGAGTGCTACATATTTCTGCTTGTAAATTGGCTGCTTTACCCCAAAATACATAATAGCAGCCTACTGTACAGGAAAACAGCCACATCATTGCTTAGTTCACAGGTATGTAACAGCAAACTCACAGGATGGGTCTGATCACAGCAAACCTTAAAAAACGGCAAGTATTCAAACTCAAGTGAATCAGCAAGAAATTAAAACACTGCTAGGAAATATATTCTTATATTTCTCTCTAACATACTGTACTACCATTAAATTGAATTGGAAGGCCACTTAACCAGGAACTAAATATGTATGTTCTTCATACCCTTAAACATTCTATGTTAAATTTGTCAAATAGAGAGAAACAGTCTTCCATAACCCAATTTCCATCCCTTTAACATAATTATGATTCATCCAGTGGAGTGCCTGCGAGTGATTATGGGTCAGGGCCAAGAAAACAAGAGCAAAATGCTTTGAACTCAACCACGGGTCTTATATTGGGAAGATTCAGGCCTGTCGCCTTTGATGTAGATGGTGAGAATTACAGGGTTCTCCCTTGCTGCATTAGGATTTGAGCCCCATGCTTTTTTTGTTTCCTTGTCTTTGCATTTTATCTAGGCTTGGTGACACAAGCGGAAATGCCAGTTTAGATTAAGAGTCATAGAAATTATTCAAATTTTGAACGGCATTGTTAAAATAAACGACTATGACCACATTTTAGTTTTTTGTCTCTGTGGCTCTGCCTTTGAATTCATTTTGAAAAGTACAGAATTTATTACTATTCCTAACCTTGACTCAACATGCAATGTGACTAAATCTAACCCAGATTAAAGAATGTTACTAGCTGTTTGTCTTCTGCTTTGATGTGCTATTTCACAATTGTTTCCGAAGTATAAGGGGGACAGCAAGCATTCAAAGCACACCTCGAGCTAAGCTGGGACCTTGGAAATGGGATTTATGTGGCTCACAACTGATCACTGCGACCATTGAAGTCAGTCCCAGATTCTACACAGGCAAGGCTCCGTGGGTGCCAACAGCATGAGCTATCTGAAGATCTGAATGACTGGGAAAGGCATTGCAAGAGTGTCGTCCAAACGATTCAGTCCAACCAGGTCATTTGGCTGGAGATGCTCTTGCAGGCCTGGTAATCGGGGTTACTAAGAAATATCAAGTAGCCATTTTGGAGCCTTACATTCACATATATTGGGTCCTATTTGATGTACTTCCTCCTAGCCTGGCCTACCTCCCCTCTAAGACTACAGAGGGTTCATCAAAGCGTCACTGAGAGTTCTCTCCAAGTCAAGTCAGAACTAAAGGAAATGACTTCAAAGATCTACTCTTTACAGTATATCCAACAAATCTTGGCAACACTACCTTTTTGCAGTCGCACTTGGTGAAGTGTTGGGAAGAGGAAAAGTTTGTGCAGCCATGTGATGTATTGACTCTTGAAATTGCAGATGTTATGCCCTTCAAGTATTTTTGTTATTGCAATGGGGCCTAACTAAGCAAGGAGAGCAGTCAAAGGTGTAAATTTAAAAATCAGGACTATTCAAAAAAGATTTTGGCTTTTATGGGAGTATGAGGTCAAAATTGAAGGAGTAAGTGAAGCAATAACTTGACATTTTAGAAAGTACCCATATTTAGTCTCTTGCTGCGCATTAAATGAGATGCCACTCTCATTATTATGCAGTAAATAGCAGCCTGTCTTAGACGGTCGATCTGGAACAACTCATAAGCTCATTAATTAAGTTTTTTTACTTAATTTGTGCAAAAATTAAAGTCTAGAAGTAGGCTACAGTAGATTCTCCGTGATCCAGTTTGTGGTTATCCCCACACTGCTTGTTCTACAAAAGGATCATATAGTAGGTGTCTTTAACAGGCTTATTCATGCAGCATCAAGTGTCCCACTTCTTTATACTGGTGACTATTAGCAAGTACAACATCTTTCTAAGTGTCACTTGAATGCGTATAGAGACACTGCTGCAGAAAGTAGGACTTTCCTTGTAAAATGTTGATTGTCACTAGGCAATAATGTGGGCTTACACACATGGCTGGTGTGTGTGTGTGTGTGTGTGTGTGTGGTCAGTTAGACTTAGAGATTATTGCTTAACGATAAGTCCGAATTTCTGACAGCCTCCTGGTGGTTTCACATTTATGGGCCAAATTATGTTAATACTTAATAATAATACTGTTAGCTGCTGCTTTTTCAGAAGTTGTATGTTCCTGTGCTGTTACCCCACACCACCACCCCTCCTGTCCCGCCTGAAACATTCCACCCCCAAAGTGCCTACAACTTTCAAAACAACATCACACGCTCTGCTTACACGGCAGATCAAATAATCCTCAGGTCTTTACCAGTGTGATCTAAAAACAGAGGCCAGGTTGGAATGGCCTTTCAGGGTAAGCCAGATCCCAAGTTTATATTCATGAGAGCCAGAGAAAACATGACCAGGCAGTAAAACAAACTATTCTAAACCCTCTTAGCCTGTTGTTTGGGAATCAGTGGCCATCCATGCCTGGGTTACAACTGAGTGGGCACCAGACAGAGGAAAATACACTGTGTGCAAAATGAAACCATGATTTGAAACATTTAGGGAGACCGTGGATCTTCATTTACCTGACTCATAGCTGCTAAAACAACTGTACAGAAACGTAAAAAGACACATTTTTAACTAGATATGGTTTTCCGCCACAGCAAAAGCCAATAGCAACAATCTATAATAGTGTCAATAAATCACAAGCTTAATTTGCTGCCCTGTCCACACATAAGAACAACTTTCAGGCATGAAAATACCAAATCCTCAGCATTGTAACATGCAGAGTTAGGCTCATTAACTCAGGGAGGGATAAAAAACCTGATCAGAGATCAGAGTGGCTGTTTAAAGTAAAGAAAAGGGGACATGTCCAACTAACTTGTCCTACACTGAAAACCGAACTACAAAATTTCTCCCATTTCAAAGGTGGTATAATAAAAAGGGCTTCATTAATTTGTAAGCCATCTCTTAATAAGCCCCATAGTGCTGTCTTTGGCAAACAATTTCCATTCAACAGTTAAAATATAACCCTGGAGAAAATTATTCATTATTTTAACAATCTGCTACTGGAGTAAACATGAGAATAAGAGTCAAGCGTGGTTAAGTGAAAACACTCATATTCCTCCCTTAGCATATTTTTCTATAATGGTTATCTGTGATTATTGTGCACTCCGTAAACGGAGCGCAGGTCTGTCCTCTCTCCTGACTGACAGGCAGCACTTGTGTCTCAACATCTGCTCTTGGCTTCAAATGAAAATGCGCTCGCATATTACAGCAGCAGGAGGGTCGATGCAGTCCTTTACTCACCAATGTCGGAGTGGCAGAATTGGTCCTGCGGGTGAGACAGAGCGCACGAGCAGCCCTCCGTCAGCTGATTGACGTGCAGGCTGCTGAAGACAAACAGCAGGCTGATCAGGTGCTGGTGCACTAACTGCATTTCTCCAAACTTTCTCACTCCTCTCTCAGTGCTGAAGGAAGAAACTGTATGGGGTCCCGTGTGGATCCGCTCCGTTCACTGCGCACTGGCTGCTCTAGTAGTAGTAGTAGTCTTCGTCGTCGTTGTAGTAGTAGTAGTAGTAGTCGGATCTGTGTATAGTGTCCAAGCCTCTGCTCTCGTTGTTGTCGTTCTTGTTTCTCGCCTCGCTTCTGAGCTTCTCCCGATCTCGGACAGGCGCACAGTTGTACATATAGCGCGCCCGAGCGAGAGGTTCACGCCCCTCTTCCCCACCTCTGTCGACCGTGTGCGCAGCAGCCAATGAGCGGAATGTTGCTCTGAATCACCGACATTTAACTTTCTGCAACGTTACACTAACTTATTGTCATATTTCATATTTAATAAGATCAAAGTGTGTACATCCGCTAGGTCTTACTTTCCTGGGCAAACAGAGACAACTAAAAAGTCACAGTGCGCAAAAGACTGTATGCATCACTAAATACATTCTCACTGGCCACTTTATTAGGTACACCTGTACAATCTAATGCAATCTAATACATTTACCGCGTTCATTTTAAATAGGATGGCCCAAACCAAAATATTACATAACAAAGATTATGTTATTGTACTTCACTTTAGTACATGTTTAACTTTTTTTTTTTTCCTTTCCGCTTATCCCGCGAGTTCAGTGTCCCCACAGCAGATCATTGTCCGCAGTTTTTACGCTGGATGCCCTTCCTGACGCAACCCTCCCCAATTTTTACCGGGCTTTGATCGGCACTGCACAGCTGGGGATGGGGGTGGGCTGTTGGGGGTTCAGTGTCTTGGCCAGAGACACTTCTACATACTGCCGGCACCGGGGATCGAACCACTGACCCTGTGGTCCTTGGACGACTGCCGGGTGTTTAACTATATTGTATAAATTGCATATGCTTTAGAATATGCAGTGGGATGTTTAAAGAGAGAGAGAGAGAGACTAACAAATATTTTCATTATGGAAAACTATTTTAATGATTAACTGAAAGTTGCCATTTCTGTTTATTGACCAATTTAAATAGTTAGTTGATTATCAAAATAATTTCTTAATGAATTTCAGTCAAGCTGATTTCTTTAGGTATCTTATAGAAACCTTGGAAATGTACCTTCCTTCTAACTCTAAACTAAATAGTACAAATGACGGGATGCTTTGTTCTTCTGTTTCATCGTTCGTTTGTTTTTTGGTTGCTTTTTTCACTTCTTAGCCATGAGTCTCACTTAGTCATCCTGCACGCCCCCTGACGTCCCCTTAATTACTAATACTTACTGTGTATCAGCCTACATCTGAAATCAGAGGCAATCAGATGATTGTTCCTCTCCATCAGAGAAAATATATCTGTGGGGGCAAATTGGGTCTTTAGTTGTATATTGTACAATTACTGTAAAATTCTGTAAGCAAATTTTATGTTTTTTTTTGTGGGTTTGTTTGTTTTTAGTTATTCATTAAATCACTGAACCTGTTCCAGTGTTGCTGTACTGCACCTGTGGCTCCTTATACAGCCTCTCAGGCAGCACGCGCAGCATAATTTAGTCAGATTTTTATTTTGGAATGGCTTTACTAAAGTTACTTGTATGGCACAATCTGTCAAATTAACCAATTCATCCATCTTTTCTCTCCTTCTTGAGTTTTTTCTCGAACCCGAATGGAGCTCTGTTATCACTGCAGAGGCTTATCTGAACAGACTGACGGAGCGTTGAGCGTTGAGAGTTGCTGCTACTCGGGTTGAGCAACTCTGACCCTCAATGCACCTTCATTAACACTTATCGCACTTCACAGTACCTGCATGGCAAGTTGAATTGCTACATATCATGACATAATAAGCTTTTGCTTTGAAGTTTATTTAAAGGTGAGTTTAGTTTCATAACAGTTAGGAAAGGTGACTGCTTTTATGATAATTTGATATTTAGAAAACTGGCCACTTAATGATAATACTGCATTGACTTGCCATCCGCATCACCATTTCTTTTCACCCGAGTTCTGCATCATTAAAAGGTCCAGAACAATCACATCAGCTGCTCGTAGTAGTTAACCACTGTAAATGACCAGTCAGATGTTGTTTTAGCCCTGAAGCTAAAGTCTGAACCCAGACATCTGACATTCCTTAGTTAGACAGTGGATCGGCATGTGTGGATTTCAGGTGGATTTACATTTTATATGCCCAAAAGAGGTTAAATCAGACAAGAAGTCACCTTGAGGCTGAGAAAAGTGAGAGAGATTCGCTTTGGCAACGTTACATATGATTTTACTCATACGTAATGAGGTTAAACAGCCCCACATTCCTAAAATGCATGTCGAAGAAAATTGCTTGAATCAAGACAAGAGATGAAAACAAACCTAATAAGGTAGATGAAGCCCTCTTCTGTGTTTCCGTCCAACAAGGTTTGAACATTGAACTATACAAATAAAATTGTGGACGGCGTATTTGCCAAACTGCATGCTCTACTTTAAGTTCACTGTTTAGAAATGGAGCAAATGAAAGAGAGTCTTCAGAATATTCTGATTATGTGTGTGTCTTGTAGATTCTCAGTATGATCACACAAAAGGAAAAAAAAAACACCTGAGGCCCTCTGGAAATGATGCCACCAATCTAGGCCAACATACTGTAAGCATAATGCAGAACAAAGTATATTTTATTTGAAAAAAAAAACCCAATTATAGAAAAGGGCCTGTTTCGAGGCTGGCTAGTTGCCGGAGGACCAGACAACCGCATTGTGTAGCAGAGGTCTCTAAGGCCGATGTGATTCTGGCTTGACAAAAGAGGACAGAGTGGTGACTCAGAGGAAATACCTTTCATCTGACGGACAGGCCGCTAAAGAGACAGAGGAGATGAGCCTTGAAAAGATAGCACAGCCAGCAGGGATGGTCACCGAGGGAGAGCGTCCAGCCCTGACTCACTGAGCCCTGTTGCACAGCCCGCATGCCTTTACAGTTAACTGGGACAGACAGGACGACCCCTGCTCTGAGGACCAGTACTGCAAAGAGGATGCGCAGTGAAAGTCGTGTCACAGGAGGAAAACGGTAAAAGGATGTTTCAGTTGCAGATTTGAGATCTTTACCGATTGGCCGATGGATCTCTCTCCAACTTCTTGGGTGGCAACGCTGATATTAATGAAACATCTGTGCTCTATGTAGAATACTGACCTGAAAGGTAATAATAATAGTCCATCTATCAGTTGTTGATATAAAAATATTAAATTAGTGCAGCTTTAATGTAATTTGCCATTTTATTGTTGATTTCACATGAGGAAACATTTTTTGGACATGATCTTTTATTTGTTCTTCACAATTGGAAGCTCAAAACTCTCTCAACTACTCAAATAATTCACTTCACTTTAAGTTGAAAGTCACTACTCATGCATGGATATCTGAATGATGCAAGCTGAATTGTTGGGATTTAACTTACAGTTCAACATCTGAGAGCTGTTAGATATCGGTTGCTTGGTTGGTGTTGAATAGGAAGGACGGTTTTCATTAGCCGTTCAGTCTGTCTACTCTGCTCCACATTTTGCTTACAGTTCTATAGTTTCCAACTCTAGCATGTCTGTCGTCCGATGTGGAGTTAAGACGTCACAGAAGGAAACACAAACATGTCCTTGACCCATGGCGTTCCTCACAATGGGGCTGCCCGGCAATAAAATATGATGAATGGTCAGCAGCTTCCTACTCAGGCGGGCCAACTGCAACCACAGTGATCGCTGCTCAGACGCAGGGTCCCCCGCTGTACTCTACTGTACATATTTGGTGTCTGTGCGGTCAGGAAACCCCACAAAATGACAACGTTGTATTACAGCATGAGACAATGAGACACCAGGGCTAACCATAAACATGGGCACATGACAGCATGGAAATGGCCTGGAGGAATTCCTTAAGGTTGAGGGAATGCCTAAACCGGTCGGATGCTGAACACTGTGAAAAAATGTCTTTCATATAATGCTTTTCTCCTGCAAAACTGCTCGCACACTATGCCATCATAGCAAGAACCTGTGACATTTTTATGGAAGTAAGCAAAAATTAAAACCAAGGTAACGTTTTAACAGTTACACCCTATCTATGAGATGACAGAACTATAGAGCAACATAAACATTGTGGACATTTTTGTGCTTCAGCTAACTAATAAATAGTGTTGCCTGTAAAAAGGTTAACAGTTCAGTCATGTAGGTCATAACAGATTTATAGACTTAATTTCATTTCATCTTCTGCTGCTTTATAGTTTGACTTTACATTTCAAAGGCAAACGTTGATAATACATTTAAATACAGAGATAATACATTTAAGCTTTTACTTAAGTAACATTATGAATGGACCTTTTAATTGTAAAGAGTATTTCTGCCTAAACTAGAATTCATCTGGAACCCATAACTGGAACACATTAAGTTTCTTCCGCCCCAAAAACTTCCCAGAACTTTGGAGGGAAGGTGTGTGTGTGTGTGGGAGGAGGAGTGAGTCCATTTACGGAAGATGGTCGAGTGAATCAACAGCAGGTCAACAGAGGGTGGACAGAGGGTCTACAGATGCTGATGTCACACACTAGGAAAGTGTGTGGGCGTGGGGTGGGGGGCTAAGACAGGTTTAAATTTAGAAATTACCTCACAGTGTCAGTCACGTTTGTTTGTTGTCCTAACATATGTAGGCTGTCATTCCAAAACTATTCCTGAGTTTTGTTATCTATGATGTTTGGCCGGAAACCAAGGCAATTAATGAGTGATTGTTCGAGAAATTAGTCAGCTGGCATTTATTTAAATAAGGATATACTAGTCTAATTTTTGTGTCTCAGTGGGAAGTGAGAAATGCCACAGGAATGACTGTTTCAGTAAACATTTTACCAACAACCAAGAGTCTTTTGGATTATTACTTAAAGATACGTTATGTAACTTTTATCAGTTGAAGCTTCTGAACAGGATATTCACTTGTAAGATTTGACAAAAACAAGGTGGCATTAAGTCGGTGTTATGTTTACAGCTTGTTGTAAGCGCTAACCTTAGAGTTACAGTTGAACTAAAGGGTGATTTGTTTTCCCTTCTCATATAGTTTTATTTAAAGAATTTAATCCGAAATGCTACTAACAGCTTAAAGTTAATCCCCTTTTCACCTTTAAAACCTGGGCAAAATCTATTACAAGAGGGAATTGTATGGAGAAGAAATAGTGAGAGATGTCACATACTCCACCAATATTTGTTTTGAGGGATGATGAACTGTTTTGAAATGCTAAGTCTTTTTGTGGGTAGTGATGAATCTTCCTCCGACTGAGACCAGAGAGTGCAGGTCTTGTTGACGAGGGCTGACCATGACTTGCTGTACAAACCACAGCAGGACATAGAGCAAGTTATCCCATGATTTTATTTTATTTTTTTATGGCTGAAATCCCCCATTAACCCAACAAGAACCTTGCGTAAACATTTATGCACGGAAAACATGCATGGAAACACAGCCGCATTATACAATTATTTTTCTAGCTGTTCAGAAATTCATAATGGTGTTTAGATAGCTTTGAATAACAACCTCCTTTTTAAATTTGCAGTGGGAATCCCTTCCCATTATCTGAGTCATATCACAAACACTGAACCCTCTGTTTTATTTGCTCCTTTGTTTGTCTTGGACCATTTAGAAATAGGCACCTTTTGTACAACTAAACTAAATAACTCCCAAAGTTATATAAAATCTGTACTCTCTCGAGTACAATACCTCATTTGGTCGTGATTTGTATCATCCCAGCATTTTTCTGTAACAGTGCTTTTCAAAACTGAGGGTTGTGGCCCAGAAGTGCTCATGAATCTAACGCACGGGTGTGGAACTCCAATCCTCAAGGGCTGGAACCCTGTACCCTGTTTTCCAACGATCTCTGTACACTCTACCCTTACATGCTCACAATGCAGAGTTGCATCAGTTAGATTAGGTCTACTCAAAGTTACAGCATGTGACCTATGGTGCTAGCTTGAGACTCTGAATCAGTCCTGCCGTTCACGTCGTCATCGATAGGAAGATACAATACATGCAGAATGCAAATAAACTTCCAGTGCTTCCACTGCCAGTGCTATTCAGTGAATCTGTGTCACAGGAGGTTTAAAAAAGCACTTCTCGATTTGAAGATCAATTATGGAGCATATTTCTCTTTTATAAAGAAAAAGAAAAATGGTGCACATTAGCTTAAACAAATATAAGTGAAATTGGGTTATTTTTGAATAGAATCTGGGTGAACAACAACTCCTTATTTTTAAACCCTACACAACAATTTATAAACCATTTGATATGTTTTCAGTTTATATTAAGGTGAACTTCACAATAAGGAGCCATAGAGCCAAATCTCATCCAATCTTTTTCATTATGGAAGATTACTGGGACACATACTGTATCTGCTATACTAGAAAGCCAACTTCATCAAAAGACTGCACAACAGCAACACAGTTTTATGAAATGAATGCAGCTTTTTTTTCTGTTTAGATTTAATGCCCATAATAAATATGAATATTAATTATCTAAAAGTGGGGCGGCTGTAGCTCAGTTGATAAAGGCAGTCATCCACGGACCACAGGGTCAGTGGTTCATTCCCTAGTTCCAGCTATATGTCATAGTGTCTCTGGGCAAGACACTGAACCCCTAACAGCCCATTCCCATCCCCAGCTGTGCAGTGCCGGTTCAAGCCCGGTAGACATTGGGGAGGGTTGCGTCAGTAAGGCCATCCGGCTTAACAACTGTGCCAAATGTCATCCAATCTTTTTCAACAATGTTTCTGGACAATGATCCGCTGTGGCGACCCTGAACTCATGGGATAAGCCGAAAGGACTACAACATTAATGATGTAAAAGTCACTTGGCCTGATAATGTGTATTTTATGCAAATCCAGATGGGGACTATAAATTCCTAAAAACCTTCTTGCATTATTTTTTTACAGTACAGCTTGGCTGCTTTCAAGTAATTTGTTATAACCAAGTATAATTTAGTCATGTGCTGTCACATTGCTGAGGTGTATTACAAAGTTCCACCCATTCCTGCTGCTTGCACAGCTGGTACAAACACAAAAGGACTCGGTTTTCCACATCCAGCTGTTCAAAAACATCTTCCTCCTGTCTCTTCTCTACGTACCATGTGTTAATTGAAAACACTGGCGGTGGTGACATTTGGGCTAAGCTCTGCTCTAACTCTGCAGAAGCTGCCTTTCCTTCCTTTGCTGTCAAAGAAGTTGGTGATTCCCTGTGCACCATCATTTACTGTGAGTGAATTACTTTAACGTGGAGAGGAGTGTGATTATACTGAGGCTGAGATACAGGTGAAATCATTAAGTTCAAAAAACATTTGAACAGGTTTCTTGACTTCACACTGTCCCTGGGCTAATGTATTTTTGCACAAACTGTGATTTTCTTGACAATGAGCCTTATACAAGAACTTGAGAATTTGTGGCATTCACCAAGTTTATCAGACAAAGTTGTCCTGACCTGCTCTATTTGTCTCTTTCTTGGACAAGTACCTTTATTCACTTCTTTGTTGTTCTGTAGTAGTAGCTTCCTTCGAAGAAACTGAAATATGATACCAAAAGTTTACAGGTTGACTGTAATTTAAATTTCATTGATTTTTTTATTGGTGCATTTCAACATAGCAGCTTTTATATTTCTGTAGTTAAATGGAAAATCCTCTGTCTCTCATTGCTGTGGGGTTTTGATATAGGTCTCAACACTATGGTCTAACATTACTCAGTGTCAGCTGTATTATTCTTACTCTAATATCTTAGTTATTGTATCCCTTCTCGCTTATTGCTTCAGACAGATTCAACCTAAACCATTACCATTTCTTTACAGCAGCATATACACATCACTGACAGATTTGCCCTAACATTTGCTAATAGTTTGTGTTCTTCCACCTATAGCTATCTCTACTAATTTAATGGGCCTTTGTTTCTGACATCAGATTTGAATGTCTGCTTTGTCAAATTCTGATTTTCACTGTCGTATTATATTTTTGTGTATTCGGAACTGTGAATCTGTTCTGAAACATTGGTTCTGCAGGTTGATTTGGCGTGAGTTTGTACGCTGGATGCCCTTCCTGCCGTAACCCTCCCATTTTATGCAGATTTGGGACTGGCATCAAGGTGGCCCCTTGGAAGCTGGGCGGGGCCACACCTTGTGGGGTGGGATTCAAACCCATATCGTCTGTATCCCAATCCAATGCTCTACCAGTGTCTCACCAGGCCTCCTTTAATAGTAACTCTAGTATTGCATGGTGAAATGGTGCAGAAATGGTGCATGTTTGGACCTATGATTGTTTTTGCCAGCATCACTAAGCTGAAAGGACTGACTGAATCATTCCATGGTAAAAAAAAAAAAACATCCAAAACTGCACACAGCCTCCTAATTTCTGCTCAGCCTTTTCCGAGACCTAATACAGCACAAGCCCCTGGAAAGTGGGAAAGAAACGTCACTTTTCCTTTAACACTGAAAAGAATGTGCCACAGCGTTGATGGTTTTTGCAGGATTGGCCTGCCTGAGGACAGTCTGTCCTTTTTCTTCTGAAGACGGAATGTAGGTTAGTGAATTGATTAGCTCTAATAAGGCCTGTTCAGTTCCTTATTATAGCCTGACCACAGAGACGCTGGACTCACATAGGTCCAATTTAATACAGTCTGGACATGTACTTAACACTGCTTTTTAAACAAATCTGTGTTTATTTAAATGAATGGACCGGACTCAAATAGTGGCTGTGTTCTGTTATTAAATCATATTGGTTAACCATCTGTAATGTTAACCACCTGTGAGATCACTCTGATATTACAAGCCACCCTCTCATAAGAGAAGATTCTGTGTGAATATTCTCGAAGACAGCATAAAGAGGGATTTATAGTCATGCTTAAAGGGGTTCAAACAAAGCATGTAGCTGCTATAGCTACAACTGCTCCCCCTCAAATCCTTAACAGGTACGAACTACGGCATCTACAGAGATGCCATATAAAGAGCATAAGAACTGTGATCCTATTATTTATAGGGGAGATAAAGTGAGGTTTCGCAAGTTTTCTAAATATCTGTCTTGTATCCGTCCAGGACATTAACTGACCTGTTGTCAATGATTTGTGTTTTGTCACTCACACATCCACCCCAACCTCATTCCTCCCAAGACTTTGTCATCTCAAAGTTACGTCACCAAATTCTTATGTCTATAGGGCGAAAGATGCCAGAAGATAATTATAGGACAACAATTCAGTTGCATAATAATTCTTGAATCATCTGGCTTTACTAGCAGCACTGTGAGGCTGTTCTGCATAACCACAGTCATTGATGTCTGCATTCCACTTAGTAGTTATATTATTGTAGCTCCATCTGGACCGAAGAGATTGACCAAACAACTGACAAACAGGTTGAAATTTACATCCTTAGAGCTGCTAGCACGGCTAATAAATAAATTCAAAGCACATGTATAAACTGAGCAAACATTTTTGGCTTTAACATCAAACACCAGCCTAATATTCCATATTTATGTAGTCAGTTGAGGGTTTTTGGCAGAAAGCACTGCTATTTGTTGATATGGGTTTGATTTAGTAAGTAGATGTTTACAGGTTTTTTTTTTTTTCTTGTTATTGACTGCACATGACAGAAACTTTCTGAATGACACAGAAAGAATTGTTTGTTATTTTATGGTTGTTACTTTGGTGATTTGACACACACTCAACTTTTGTGTAGGGCAGCAGACTGAAAATTGTTAATCCATCCTTACATCCATCTATTATCTACTGTGTACCACGTATCCTGCTAAGATTCACAGATATTCTATTTAAACAAAATAAAAATAATGATTCAGTATAAATTGCTATGAGAGTAGCAACATAGGGGAGCAAAATGTGTCTTGAATGCAACATTATTATTATTATTATTATTATTATTATTATTATTATTATATAAAGGTCTGTTCTATCAGCTGTTGTTGTGCAGATTGAGGAAAGCTACGTAAATTAAGATACTGTACATTTCTACATTTTACAATCTCTTTGTTTGTTGTGATGACAAAGCGCATGGCTTGAACACCACAAGACACCACCTCTCCATCACTTCTTTGTCATCACCTCCGTGTTGTCAGCAAAGAGTCTGCCCTGGAAATTTCTGTCCTCTGGAATAAGTTGTCTTTTCCAGACAGCTGTCTCCCTCATGGTAATGCACCAGGACGAATCCTAATGGAAGCCAGATGAGCTCAAATTCCTCAACAATAATTACCATGCTGCAGACAGCTTTTACTGAATACACTTTAACACAACAGGTATCTGCCGTTTGTAACAGCTCTGGGCAGATGTTAGCCTATGGTTCACTACAAAAACTTGTAAATGCAGTGTCTGGGAGGATCTAGAAACTACTACATGCGTCATGCTTATGTCACTCGGAAACGTGTAAAATTGGCTTTAAAGGATTACGGTTTGAGGAACTTAATCTGGACGTCTCGTGTTCACTAGAAACGCATACAAATTAAATATAAGAGTTTAACATTTGTAATTTCCCATTTGAAAATATCCTCGAAGACCACAGGTAAGGGTTTGATTTTGACCACAGTAAAAGATAGAAGTCAATAAGTTGTATAGAGTTTACTGTAGGAGGAGATTACAATACAGTCCAAAGATTCACAGTAATAAATAAAATTGCTTGACATTGTGGCAAATGCATTGATTCAGTGTGTTGTTGTTAGCGTTTGAAACCACTCTGTAAAGTTTACCTGCAGCTTAAAATAGAGAGTAATTAATTCCTGTCAGGTGTATGCATTTGCTCAGTAACTTACCAAGGACTCGCATGATAAACAATATTAGCCTCTTGAGGCTCACTTAATCCACGGGTAGGGTTTGATGTGGGCAGGCCTGTCTTTGATCCTACTCCAGTCTGTGTCTTGAAAAGGTTTCTGGATCAGGGTCCTCTGCTCTCGCCGTCTGCCCAAACCATTGCGCCTCATGTCTTGTCCTTGATGTGGCAGGTTTGAGTGGCCATAATAAAAATTAAGAGATCATAAATTTTGGATGGGTGCACCATGTGTTTTACTGGATGATCCATGTGCCCCCAAAAAGATTTATTGTGGAGTATATTTAAGTGTGACTGATCATGTTAAAAGGATATTTTTGATAACATGACACCAAGTGATACAGTCATGCTCTCGTTGTCCCCTTACATTTTAACTTCCAGTCCATCAAAACTTCCAGTCCAGAGCAGATAGGCTTTTTGAGGGGGATTACAATGTCACAAGAAGGTGTTTTAAAATTGGGCAATCATGATTCACTTTAGCCACTGACCTGAGCGACAGTCGTGCATGACTCACTCACAACAAGCTGCTTACATCCAGAAAGAAGGGGATAGATGTGGGGGTGGATGGGCTTCCCTGAAGTATTTCCATCATATGCCAGGCCCGGTCGTCTGGCACAATTACTGTAAATGAATAGAGCCTGTGTGTTTTGAAATAAAACCTAGACTGGTGAAGTCACCCACAGTATACGTCTTCAGCATGCAACTTGCTAACGTTTTTACCAAATGGAATGTCTTTTACAGATTTCTGCTGGGAACAAAAGCTAATGAAACAAAAGCTACAAGTTCTTAAGAAGAAGAGCCACATCTGTGAGCTCATGGGTGCTAAATGCCACCAAGGCTTTTTCAAGGATGGAAACTTGTGTTAAACAATTATATAGAGATCATCAATCACTATAAAATAAAAAGGCTTCCCATAAAGAATCCTCCCTTATGTCTGAGGGAAGGGTTCCAGCTACTGTTTATAGTGACTGTTACAGCAAATAACTGTTATATGTTATTTATATTAGACTTCAAATATTCTTTGTACCAAAGTATTTGCCTAATCAATGTATTATAAACTGATGAATGGAGAAACTAGCGCTAAAATTTTCTTGGCTTGCTAGAATCTTAGTGAATCTGGGAAGCAATCAGCTCACCAGATACACAGAGCAGTCGCTACAGCAACAAGTTTCTAAAATGAAATGTTCTGTGAAGAAGCCTGGAATTCCTTTGCCACTTCCAGGTGTGACTGTCTGTCAGACTCTAGAACGCCGAAAGGAACCTGCAGAAAGTCCAGCTTACATGGTGTCTAAATGGCAGTGACTGTTTCATGGCTTACACAGGGTATAAGTTATCAACATAAGTCATTTTCTCCTTTCCAGACAATGTGACATCGGTTTGGTAACAGTGCATTTCGTGTGTGTGTGCATGTGTGTGTGTGTTCTGTAAGGGAGTAAGAAAACAAAAGTGAGCGCACGTCTCCATCTGAATCTTTGGTTTCATCAGGGGCGGAGGATGTGGTCGTCTCTCCCCCAGCATGTTTGCGTCTGCAGTCATTAGGGTACTGATGGGAATGGCTGGAAGGAATACGTGTAGACGGAGTGGGTGGCTGAAGCCTATTCCACCCAAAACACTCTATCCAGCAGACAAACCTCCACACTCTTCCACAAGTACTGCTGCCCTCTTCTCATACACTTGCTAAAACCTCAGGCATCCTATTCATGATCACATGACACACACACACACACACACACACACACACACACACACACACACACACACACACACACACACACACTCACAGACACACTGCTGTAGGTGTTTTAACTTTCTGACAAACATCATATCCTTCTCTTTGTAATGCATATACTGTACATATGGTCAAATTATATTTTTAAGACCAACTTTATTCCTACTAATTAAGAGTTAGGATTGTTATCTCTTATTTTAGTCCTTTATTAGTTCATAGAAATAGTTGATAGTTGCCATGTAGTATCTTTTTTATTTGTGGGCCCTAAAAGCACATAGGAAAAATCACTTTATTCTTTCATAACACCCTAAAAGTCTCGGTGGGGATGGAGTGGATAGATAGCACAACAGTAAACCTGCAAAGAGGCAGGTATCGAAAACACACAATCCACATGTTGATCTGGCACAGTTTTTACGCCAGATGTACTTCCTGACACAAAACCTCACCAATTTCTACCGAGCTTGGACCGGCACTGCACAGGGGAGAGGAATGGGCTGTTAGGGGGTTCAGTGTCTTGCCCAGGGACACTTCGACATATAGCCAGGGCCAGGGATCGAACTACTCATCTTGTGGTCTGTGGACGACTGCCCTTACCAACTGAGCTACAGCCGCCCCTCTACTGTACATTATAAAGAATGATGGGGTTTAATTCTATCAAACCATAGTATTTATGAATTTTAACTTTCCTCATTCCTCCATTACAATTAAACTGAAATTGCAACTCTCGCACTTTAGTTTATCACCACTTAAACAGGATGTATGAGCATTTAATCCACTGGTGATGAACACATTTAGTGTCTGATGTACCATATATTTTATAATTTCATGGAAAATATTAGCTCATTTTGAATTTGATGGCAGCGACACATCTCAAAAAAGTTGGAACAGGGGCAACAAAAGGCTGGAAAAGTAATTGGCTCAAATCAAAGGCAATTGGAGGAGCATTTGACAACTAATTAGGTTAATTGGCAACAGGTCAGTAACATGAATGGGTATAAAAGGATCATTTTAGAGAGACAGAGCCTCTCCAGTGTAAAGATGGGCAGAAGTTCACCAGTCATGGGCCGAGGAACACTGGTAGAAATCACTGTCTGTGAACACAGTCCGGTGTGGAATCCACAAATTTAAGGCAAAGCTGTATCATGCAAAGAACAAGTCATATGTGAACATGATCCAGAAACACCAGCATTTTCTCCGGGGCAAAGCTCATTTAAAATAGGTAAAGAAACATTTGGTGCATCATATATCAAAACTCTGGCAACAAAGGCCCAGGACTGTTGAGCAGATATAATCCTGCATGAGACAAGAATGGGACAACATTCCCCTCCTGAAACTCCTCACTTACCAGATGTTAATGGACTGTTGGTAAAAGAAGATGTGATGCTACACAATGGTAAAATCACCCTGTTCCAAATTTTTTGAGATGTGTTGCTGCCATATATTTCAAAACGAGCTAATATTTTCCACGAAATGCTACAATGTCTCAGTTTCAACATCTCTTATGTTGTTTGTGTTCTATTGTGAATACAATATGGAATGATATGATTTGCAAATTATTGCATTTTGTTTTTATTTACATTTTACACATCATCCCAGTTTATATTTCTAAGTATAATCTGGCCTGGTGCCCCTGGCATCTTCAGTTTATTTGGGTTGTGGGCGGGTTACACCTGGAGATATTTTTGGATTCCTTTAGCAATGGTACGTATCTTGGTAAAAATGCAGATGCATACCACGCAACATTAATTTAGTGCAACTTTTAGATGATTATGTGAAGTGTCTGTGTATAAATCTCAGTAAATTACAACTAAAGTACTGTTTGTTCTTCATCATAATTAGTGTAAACCTGATTTAAGGGCCCCTTGTGAAAACTGGCATTGCTCCTTAAGAGCTATTTTACACTTGAGTGATGAAAATGCTTTTTAAACTGGAAAAGTCCCTCATTAGATAATGCCCCATTTATGATATCGCTACAGTCATCGCAGGGCGTCTGAACCACAGGGAGGTTTGAAGTAATCTGTTGATGTTTCATCCACTTCAGATGTACAAATATAAGAAATACTTTGTTTGCGGTCTGTTGGGTTTGTTCAAACTCATTCCATGAGCTGTGGTCTTCCTCTCAACTTCCCAGAACCTCACTCTTTTGTATAATAAAACAAACATTCTTCCGACTCCATCTCATTCCTCCTTAACTAAGTTCAGCGGAATGGCTTGACCACCAATCTGTTTCTTTACAAGGCTATTGTTCTAAACACCTCATGTACTACAAGTCCAAAGTTACATTTACTGCTTTCTGAGTAGTAGTTTCCCAGCATTGCCCAGCATAAGCATTGCTTATAATGATCGACTCAAAGAATTAGATGTTGAGCTTTTTGTTGTTTTTGTTGTCCCTATTTTCAGTAAAAATAGGAGACCAAACTGTTGGATACCGAACTAGAGCCAGAACAGTAAACACTGGATTCTCTAATGATGTTGTTATGGGATGATTGAGTCCAGGAATCGAAGCCTTTTATAATTTTGCACTCAGTGTTACTTACTTCGTAAAGGAATGCTATTTAAATGCCAAGAAAGGAAATACGTTCTCCACCACCCCCACCTAGATGTGTAAAGAGGAATGTTATCACCAGCAAACAATTATTAATTGTGGTTATCTTGTCTCCAGGTTACAACTCCTTCCTACCCTGTGGTGGTCAAGATGGGGCACGCCCACACTGGTATTGGAAAGGTAAGTATTTGAAATCAAATCCCGGACTATAAAATTACCTTTAGTCCCGACCTTAATGCCTAATGTGTAACCCCTTTGCCCAGAGCCCCAGATTCTGAATTGAAAATATGAAATGCTTTTCCTCCTTATCCTGCATCAGTAAGACCTCTACCACCTTAGATTACAGGCTCATGCTCAGATTTGTCTAGATTCCAGTCATGCAAATCAAACGTGATGCTATCACGAAAGCTTTGACTGGTCTGAGGTTCAAACTGGAGGTAAGCCATCTAAAGCCCTGCGTGTCTTAGTTTGCACAGACTTGTGCTGTCTCTCAGTGCTCTTTAAAACGAACTATGATGGCCAAATCAGTCTGTAAGGTGTACAGTGGTGTGCTTCTGCTTTTACTCTCACTCAGACAGCTGACACTACTGATAAAGTCCAACTACGTTCCAACACATTTTACTTTTGCTGTTCTCTTGTGCAACAGTCTTAACAGTATCAGATGATCATGATGAACACGATTGCTAAATGGAAATATATAGAGAGTGATGTCTATCATTTTATTTGAGAACATGTTTACACGGTGGATTCAGCAATAAGATAGTTGGCATGCTCGCTCCTCCTGCCACTTATTTGGATTCACAGGGGTAGATACTTCCCTCATGTCATTGCCATCGTCTGACTTTGTGGGCTGGGCTTCCTGTTCAGGATGCAGACATGCTATAGAATTCCTCACACGGCTCAGGGGGAAATTTGGCAGTCCCTTGTAGAGCAGGACCTTATTTAACCCCCTAAACCTTACAGAGCTCTCAGAACAGACAGGAATATGTAGTATTTAGCTCAGTGTGCTTTGGATTGTTGGAACAGGGGCAACAATAATGAGTTACTATTTCTGGCTTACTAATATTTATTCACAGAAACACTAATACATCAAACACTTTTAAGGTCCCGTATTATACTCCTGCTCAGCTAGTAAAATCCAATCCCTGAGGTTCTAAACACATATAGTGAGATACATTACCTGTGTAAAAAATCCACAAGGATCACACAGCACTAATCACTTCTAACCCCATCTGTAGCAGCCATACTTAGAATGAGTGTTTTTGTCTATTTTGTAAATGCTAATTATTCAGCGATAACCATGCACGCTCTGTCACATCTATGTTACCATAGTAACAGTTGTTGCCTGTTGTCTGTGCTGTCAATAACTTTGTCACTTTGACATTTGTTGTGCATTTTGCACACTGACGAAGTTTTATGATTATTTTATCCGTCACATTAACACAAATAGTTTAGCAAGGGTAAATTACATCTGAGTACTGGAACCTGAGTAGAAATTTAAACATGCCCTGGCCGGATCCATAACACTGGATGTTTTAATGGTTGCGAGAGACATCTGTTTGTCAATACAAAACTAATGACAAGGGCTTATTTGAAATTATTGGGGGTGGTGGTGGTGGTGCTGAAGCGGGTCCATCTTTTATAATGCCTGGCCTGGGTCATGGAATAATATTGCCCCGTGTATAGAACAGACACAGAAGCAATTTCTCCAAAAGTGCATACGCTCACCTTGTATTTTGGAAAGTTGGCCTTTCTTAACAGGATTAGCCAATATTATAATATTGTCTCCTTAAATCACTGTGACATTAAGGTTGACCCATTACAATTACAGAAAAGGTTACTAAAGATACAGTTTGGTAATTCACCTCTTAACAGCCTTTAAGACCTAGATGGAGACAGACATTTGGCCTTTATCATATAAAAAACATTGCAACAGTAGCAGAGTAAACCTTTCTACACAGTTTTCTCATGTTTTCAGAACAGTCAGCCTCTGAGCTCTGTAGCTTTTTTGAGCTAGAATGACATTCAGTCTGGGCACTGAATAGTATGACATGAGTTTTTCCACCAGGCACAGTTCTTCATGTTTGTGCCAATGTTTTACCTTTGCTGGCTTTCTTTCTTACTTTCTGTTTGCATCATTGAAGTTTGCTTAGTTACTCAAAGGAACTGTGTATTATTTCCTGGGTGGATTTGCTTGTGGTACAGTTCTGGACCTTCTACCAGCTATCAGGTTCTACCTCTGGTGATGTGGGCTGTGAGTCACTTCCCTTCATTCAGTTGATTTTGTTGTTTCAGCTTCTGCTCGCTCAGTGTAAACAGGTAGGGTTCAGCGTTGAGCCTCAGTGTCACTGTTAGCAGCATGAAAGAATACTATAAACATTTCACATTAAAACCCCTTCACTGATCAGCCACAACATTAGTGAATAACATTATCTAATTAGCCGTGGAAATAATCAGGGCATTTGTCAATAGGATGTGATTAGGGACTAGTAATTAGTCATTTCATCAAGTTAGAAACAAAAAAAAAGGGCAGCATAAGTATCTGCGCGACTTTGACAAAAGACAAATTGTGATCGGTAGACATAAAAAAAAAAATCAATTCTTGCTATGATTGACAGTTGTCAGAACACACAGTGCATCACAGCTTGCTGTGCATGGGACTGTGTAGCTGGTCAGAGCTTGCCCCTGTCCACCACTGAAAGCAACTATAATGGTGACGTGAGCATCAGACCTGGACCATGGACTGATGAAGGAAGGTCGCTTACCCTGTTTAAACACGTGTTTACCCGGGAGGAGAAAGCACAAAGATCCACAATGAAAAAGTGAAGGATATTCTGCTCACATCTTGGAGCCAGATAAAAGATGACACCATTTGGAGACCGTGCACTGTTGTCCATCCGACTATTATCTGTAACCGCTTATGAGTAGGGTCATGGGGGGGCTGGAGCCTATGCCAACTGTCACAGGGCGAGGGGCGGGGTACACCATGGACAGAAACACACACAAAGACAGACAACCATTCACACCTATGGGCAATTTGGAGTTTCCAATTAACCTATGTTTGCTGCCCCCAGAGCTGCTGTAGGACCAAAGGATTATTAGGCAGGTCGTTTTCAATGAACATACATTGACATATATTCTTTGTTGACTTGCCTTTTGATGTAATTTGAGGACCTAATGAATTTAGTTGCAGTACAGAAGATCAGCTTAATGTTTCAACAAGTGACAACATTGTTTATTGGACCACGTTAACCATCAAAGTTGCCTAAAAAACAAAACCTCCTTTTATGAACTTTGGTACAATTTTTAGCCAAACTCAGTTTTGTTCCCTTGTTCCTTTTTAAAAGCTCCATGGGACTTCTTTGTTCCACCCAAACAATTTGTATTTTTTTTATCATAGCGTTTTTTAAGGTTTATTTATATGTGTAAGTTTATGTTCTAGAGTTAAGCCCTTATAAACACACCATAAAACTATTTTACAAGACCTCACAAAGTGTCACAAGCAGATATTTACTTGTGTGTTTTCTGCTTGACACTCCATGTTAATTAGTGTGACAGCACAACACTTAATTTTTTCTGTAGATTTTTATATCTGTTCCAAAGTTTTGCTGTTTCTTTATTTCTGTAGCTTCATCTTTTACCTTAATTTTCAGCAACAACACACCGCCTACAGTAGTTTGGATGATGAGGCAACTGCAACCCTATTTCCATTTAATTTTGCTGTGACTTCATGACCTTTGTAACCATCATCTTTAGTAGAGAGATTTGCCTCCCGGAGAACAAACTTTGGTTTCAGGTTTTGGTTTGGTTTCAAAGCAGACCGAGAGGTCAGGGTTTCCTGACCTCTCGGTCTGCTTTGTGTTTTTCATGATAGCTCATTACAGTATCATTACCTCTCTGTAGAACTTTGATGAGTGACAGGGAGGGTGATAAATGTTTTTGACGTCTGTGCTGACTAATTTTTTTTCTTCCAATCCACCATCCTTTAAATGAGTTTGTCTGCTGGGATGTCCATCACCTTAAAGAGGTCACAAACACAAACAACGTCATTACAGAAACAGTACACAACAAAGAATTCAAGGAAGAAGACCTCAGAGTAGGGCTGTTGACAATTATCCTTGGGAATTTTATGGAAGAAATGGCCCATTCCTATCCCCAGCTGTGCAGTGCCGGTCCAAGCCCGGTAGAAATTGGGGAGGGTTGAGTCAGTAAGGCCATCCGGTGCAAAAACTGTGGCTTATGTTATAATGTCATAAGTGACAAATACCTGCATTTATATGTAGCTGATTTTGTATCATATTAAGCCATTTTAATTGCTTCATTTCCTCTCTGTTTCTACAGTCTAATCACTTGATTGGAGTGAGGTGACGTAGTTCAAAGCCATCCAGGCCATGTTTCCATCTAGGGACTGTTCTTTATGCTGCTTGTGTACATGTGTGAAATTCCTGTGGGGTTTTACGCAACTTTGAAGACACACTTTGTAATTAGCAGCTCCCTAACTTGCAGCTTCTCTCCTACAGATCAAAGTGGAAAGCCAACAGGACTTCCAGGACATCACCAGCGTGGTGGCTCTGGCCGGGACATATGCCACCACTGAGCCCTATGTCCAGTCCAAATACGATATCCGCGTCCAGAAGATCGGCAGCAACTACAAAGCTTACATGTAAGTGAAGCCATAGTTCTAAAAGTTCTGGTCTGGATCAGGTTAGGAGCCTTTTCACTGCGGCTTCCTGTTGACTTTACCTACAGAGCTCATTGTCATTAAGGATGTCTTAATTCTCTCATTTCTCCTCAGAGGATCAAAAAGTAAGACATTAACATTTAAGCTTTTATAAAATGCTGGTGGTAAGATAATAGCCTATATAACATAAAGCCCTGTGGGGAGAGGCTGACTGACCTCTGACTGAATTAATTTGATGAAAAAATGCGGAGTTGATCTACATTCTGACCTCTGTATTAGAAGATAAACTAACTGAATCTTTATCATAATTAGCAAAGTACACATAATTATTTGTAGAAATAATAGGTCAGAGAGTTTCAGCATCTGTAGATACAGCTGTCAGTTCTTATTGGAAACTGGTGGGGCTTGAGGATTAGAATAAAATGTCTCATTTCTCTGGATGAGTGTTTCCTCTCAGCTCACATCGGTCCTCTCATCCGTAGAAGTACATCGACAGAGTTTGAAGCCTCCTTCCTTATGCAGTTCTAAACTTCACACATCACACATTAGTTTTATATCTTTCTGTTGCTGGGCAGAACATTCTCCACCCTCAGGCTACTGCCTCCCCAGCCCTTTTCTCCTTTTATAGTAACCCTTTCTCTTTTCAGCACTTTGATAAGAACCTGTGAGCATGGAGTGACTCTGGGTCACTACAGTGTGGGATGGTCTGCTGTTAGACAATAACTGACCTTGGAGCAGTTCTGCAAACACTTAGAGCCATGCACATAACAATCTTGAATATTAGGAAACACCCTGTTATCTTTAACATCTATCCAGCCTTTTTCCTCTTATTTCTTCACTAGTCTCACAATCAAATAAAGTCCTTAAAGGGTGAATTCACCAATTTTCAACTTGCTTTCTTTGGCTTTAGTTGAAGGTGTAAATGTACATTAATGCTTTTAAACTTCCTTCTGACTCCCCTATATCAAATTATAAACACCCAGAGGAGTTTTTTATAATTATGAGTTCAGATGATATCAGATGAACTATGATTACAAACTACATAGTATGAGCGACAAGATTACATAATCTGAACTGAATATTTCTGCAATGATGTCATATGGAGGCAATTTTCAGCTAGAAGTAGAGAGATATTTGAATATAGAGAAGAGATGTTTAATGGCTTTTATTCACTTAAACTACTCAAACTAGATTGCTGATCTCTTTATTTCATTGTTAGGAGAACATCCATTTCTGGCAACTGGAAGGCCAACACAGGCTCTGCCATGTTGGAACAGATCGCAATGACTGACAGGTAAGACTACTCAGATTTGTATTGATTGTATTGAATTACATTGGACATTTTGTACTGTCCAACACATCTGTATTTGTGCAAACTCTCACATCTGTTGTTTGCGGTATTTGTAGCCATGATTCCTGTGTAACGTGTCCTTCATGATATCCTCCTTAATTCTTTAATTATTGGTTTGTCAGTTACTGATGTCACTGTGTTTCAGATATCAGCTGTGGGTGGACTCCTGCTCTGAGATGTTTGGTGGCCTAGACATCTGTGCTGTGAAGGCTGTCCATGGAAAAGATGGAAATGACTATATCATTGAGGTCAGTTTGTTTTTAGATTAAACCCTAACTTCAATGTAAGATTATATACATACATAATATTTTGCACTTTCATTGTAATCTAGACAGTCTTTCAGGGTAAAATGCAGTTTGAATGTAAACGTCACCTTGGTTTCAGTCTCCTTTCCTGTTGATAATACTTTTCATATCGCGGTGATAGTCAGGACGGGAGGGTGCAGCCAGACGTGATGGCACATGATCATCAGAGCGTTGAAAGAATGGTTAGTCCGTAGACCAAACACAGGCAGGAAAGGAAAACAACAGCAGGAGTCAGCAGTTAATTCCCCCTGTCTGCTGTTTATTTAAGTCCCCCGGTAAAGATGGCGATTGGACTTGTAGCTTGCAGTTTTTAGACAAATAAAATTACTGTGGTGTGACCTAACATGGTCGTTCTGGTGGAAGTTTTTTTCTCCAACGTTAGATGAAGTGTGAGGTTTCATTCCACAGTAGGAAGATTAGGAAAGGGCTCAGTTCCCACCTATAGGCCACCCATGTACATGCATTCAGGTGTCTGTTATATGACACCTTTTAGCATCTTTCAGGATGCTTTTAACGATATGTTAGCTTTCGGTTTGATTTTAAAACTCACACCTTACTGATATGGTACATTTTTACAACAATTAGCTATGTTGGTTTAGATACCAAGCAAACTCAACAACAAGATGGTTGGGGTATGACTTTCTTTTTCTTTTTTTTTTTTTATTTGAGTCTGCTATCTGTATTTTTGTCACTTTTTTCAATGGCACAAGGTGGTGTTTGTCCAAAAAAAGAAAAAATGTTGGTAGATGAGGCAGACTGAGAGGATAATAGTATATGGCAAATTCAAATATCGCTTCACAGAGTCCTCGCACAGGAAAGAGCGAGGACATAGAGTAAATGTGTGTACTGTAAGATAGGGATATGTGGGGGAATTTCCTATTAAGGATTACACCCTAGAGAGTTTCAGGAAACAAAGAGTTGTATCATCTGTTATCGGTTTCGTTTTTAGAGCAGCCTGTCCTCAAATAGGAAACAGGACTGCGTGGGACTTCTGATATCCCCATATTTAGCCTGAGAATATGATGATCTTACATTTTTCTATACGCTGATTGAAGTCAACAACGAGAACGCAAGTCTTTTCTTTTTAGTCATACTATCTCAGGAAATATCTACCGGCTCCTCAGAGATGTGTAGTCTTAGAGTCTAACTGGACAGAGAAAGCAGTGACACAGTCAAGTGACTTCCTCCTTGTCTGCGGTACCTCTGTCTCTGTCCCCCTTAGCGAGCGGGAATTGAATTAACTGTGTCAGGGTCCATCACAGTGGGAATCCGTTTTTAATTCCAGACAAAGCCATCAGCCATGACACCTCTTCCTAATGAGAAGTAATGAACTGTTCAGAAACACTTTATTAACATTTTACTGGAGTGCTAATGTCTTGTCTGTTCCACACAGACTTTCATTTAACCATTAGTCATACTTTGAGTGAAAGACAAAAAAATCGTTGTCCTAGGAGGAGGGAGAGTGCAGAAACTGCCATCTAAAGCTGTTTTCACAGCAAAACCCACTGCCCATCTCCGTACTGTGACTGCAACGCCATTTTAATGAGCGCATTTCCCATATCGTGCTCTGTGAACTTTCCCATGCAGCAGGGTACAGTGCCCAAACAAAACACTGTGCGGCTCAGTAAATGTGCAGAATAACACCTCTATGTTCCAGTGCTGAAAAGCCCAGTGGCAGCTCAAGTCTTCTGCTAGATGACTAAGTATCCTAATAAATCAGCAGGGTGGATCCCGGCCTTGCGTGTCACCACACGCTGTTTGAAGTGGGGCCTAGCGGACGTTTGCCAGGCCTTTGCTGATTCCCCTGTGGTAATGACTGGCCAGAACACTGTGCCACGCCCTACGTCGCCGCCGAACACTGGCCAAGCTGGCTACACTCAGAATAGGAAGGGCTTTAAAGGGTTTTCTGACAGGGGGAGTGGTTCTTTGTAAGAACAGCATGAACCCAAAACACGAGATCTCAAAAGCACAAGAAAAACAAGCTAAAAAAGTAGAGAACCCAGAGTCCCTGGATTCATTACATTCAGAAATGCAGGAAACAATGTGGTAGCATGGGCAGACTTAGGGATGGGGCAGGAGAGGTGACCACCCCTCCCTGCTGCCCGCGAGAAAAAAAACAAATACCTGCTGTGCCCTCTACAGTGCCTTCACAGGGGAGCAAACATAATAAAGTGCTGTCTTTATTATAGTTTCAATTTAGGTTTGATTTGGATGTTGCTTTTGGAATAAATCTGAATTTCTGTTCAGTTTTAGTGATTTAATTAGTTTTAACTTAGGATAAAAGTTACCAAGTACAATTTTCAAGAAGATTCACCGTTCAATACTACACTTCCTTAACATAAAGACTACAACGCATTATCTTCAGACTGACAAATGTTGCAGCAAAAGGCTCCCTTGCTGCCCTTTCAACATGTTCGCATTTAAATTTTCATTTTAGGATATGTCAGGGTTTCCCTTTGATTTCTACACCACAGACTTCATCACCTGACCCAAGTCCGACACAGATAGACTCTGTGGTCCAACTATACATTTTCTATTAGCTGATCTGTTAGTCTATTGATTTTAAATATCCCCATACAGGTGTCCCATATTTTCTCCCTGACATCCTTACAATGCCTTGTCACTTATTAAGGCCTTATGTTAGATCCTGGCACACTATGACATCATCTAGCAGAGTTTAAGAGCTACACAAAATAAACCCTGCAACTGTAATGGAGGAGAGGTACCCAGCAATTCGACTGGTTTGAATGGAACAATATACAATATGTATCGTGTTATTTTTTGTTTTGTTTTCTAGCAGCCATTAATATGTAGTTTGTTTTGTTTTACTTTATTTTCTGTGAGGAAATTATTTCAGTTTACAAAAATGTTTCAAAACCATTTGTTTTTATGTCGGTTTACAGTAATAACTCTGCGAAGGTTCTTGGATTAACATTACATTAACAAAAGTGGCCTCAAAGGAGCCTCCACATGACAGCAAACACAGAAAATTATCCACGCTCCCACCTAATCGTGCATCATTGTTCTCTGCTGACACGAGGTTCCCTTTTTTTTTTCAGTTTCCTTTTTTCACTCCTGCCCCTTAGACACTCTGGTCCCATTAAAGATTTAAAATTTCCGTGGTGGCCTCTGGCATATTTCCATATGAAGCAAGATGTTGGGAGAGGATTTACCATCAGAAAGGGACATGTCTAAGAGAAAATGTGTCATGTTTTATTAGATGTAGTTTTTGTAAATTCTGCTGGAAAACTTGCATAACACATGCTGTTTCAGAAGGAGTAGGATTTTTATACAGTGCCTGTAATGGTAGATACTAGACAGTATTTGTAATGCTTATAGACTTTTAAATGATTTAAATGGCTGAGCTTAACTGCCCATTTGCTGAGCCGAAGTTTACAATGAGTTTACAATGTCGTTTACTTTATTCTTGGAACTTGTGAGAGTCAGTTTTCACAATTTTTAACAACAAATCCATCTATAACCGCTTATTCTGTTTAGGGTCACAGGGGGGCTGGAGCCTATCCCAGCTGCTATTGGGGGAGAGGTGGGGTCTACCCTGGACAGGTCACAAGTCTATCTCAGGGCCAACACAGAGAGACACACAGACAGATAGCCATTCACACCTATAGGCCATTTGAAGTAACCAATTACACTGACATGCATGTGTTTGTACTGTGGGAGGAAACCTGAGTTCCTGGAGGTAAAAAGTAGACAGTGTATCACTTCAAACTATAAGGCAGAGCTGTGGATAGTGAAAAAAAAAATGTTGGGAATGAAGTGAACCAACCCTAAAGAACCCTTTCAGCTACAGTTTTTGTTGAGTTTTTTTAAGAGCTTTACTCGATTGTGTCAAATATTAATTATTTCTATGTAGCGATCCACACCAGCTCAGATTTAATCTCCACCTAGGGAGACAGATAAAGTTTACATCATTTAATTTAGCTACCACTAACAAAGACAATTTAAGCTACAGAAAATAGGAAATCTGTTAACTAAATTAGCTTCTCCAGTGTGTCTCCAGTGGTACAGGAAACCTGCACACTCTCAACAGCACATAATTGGGTTCTGCTTGGTGTACACTGTGTACAAGAGGATCAGCACTTGTACAAGTATGCATGCCCAGCACTGTGTTTACAGTCTGTGGCTGGGGCGCGGTACAGCGGCGTCATGCACCATACTGGGCATCTGCATCCAAACCAGCCACACTTCTCTGCTCCTGCTTGTTTTCCTCTTCAAGGAGGAGGGCGGTGGGTCTCTGAACCCCAAGAGCTCTGTAGTTCAGCAGCACACGTGTATGTGCATGTGAGCTCATATGGTGGGAAAGTTTTTTTTTTCTGTGTGTGTGTGTGTGTGTGTGTGTGTTTGTGTGTGGCAGTGGATGTGGTCTGTGCCCCACCAAGTCATGCCAGGGGCAACATAATATTTACAAATGGAGTCACATTTTATCTACCGCTCAGCGGAATTTCTCATTTTGGTTCCTTTTTTGAGAAATAAAAAAAAAGGAGGAGGGGGGGCATTAAAAAAATGCTATTTAAAAAACATATTCACTCAAATATAACGGAAAAATGCAAAAATACCCTGCAGTACTTACTGCAGCTCTGTTGAAGGACAGATCCAGGATAAGTGACTTCCTGAGGAGTACGATTGCGCTTAGGAAGGAGTGTGTTGCTCAGGCCACAGCACAGTGTTATATAACTTATATAGTCTGAAGTCAACAATGGCAAACTGGGGAGCATTGTTGTATGTGTGATTAAACATGACTCATCATTGCTGGCAAAATACCACTGAGTCCATTATTATTGGCATTTTTTCGGGTATGAACAACCTACTCTTCATGATAAGATAGAGAATACTGCCATCTAGAGGATAGAAAATTCAGAATCACAGTTGTTCTCAGTGGGTTTGGTACATGTCAGATATCAGCCTTACAATTTCTCTAAACATGTTGGACAAACAGCAGAACTCAATGGATGGCCTGCAAAAGCCTCTTCTGACCTGCTCGAAATCCTTCGTTTATCTCGCAAAAGTAAATATTCGTATCAGTAATGCCATTAGAAAGACAGGTTTTCTTATCGCAGTTTAATAAAGAGCTTAGTCATGTTGTCAATATAACAGCACTTTTTGATGTAAACTATTGCTATTGATGAAAGCTAAGGAAGAGCTAAGAAAAAATTATTCTGAGGACAGTGATGAGATACAGAAAGCTGCAGTTTTTGTCTACGGCATATATCAGTGTCAGCAGTGCAAAGTTTCACACCACTGTATGTGGAAAATCCAAAAGATTTGACAGAATTCACACACAAACTGCAGGTTTGTGAGATGCTCCTCTGAGCTACTTTTGAGAGATGGTTGATCACTGGTTGATCCAACGCTTCGCACATTCCTGTTGATTAGTGATAGTCGGCACCTGAGAGCAATTTAGCAATTCAGGAACAGTTTCTATAAATGTATTGATATGTAAAAATCAACTAAATAAAAAATGGATATGAGAAATATACCTGAATGATTGTAACTCAGTAGATGTGGACATGAAGCTTAAAGAGACAGACAGGAGGCTAACCGGCTGTTCTTTGTTGTCTGTGTAGGTGATGGACAGCTCTATGCCTCTGATTGGTGAGCATGTGGAGGAAGATAAGCAGCTGATCACAGAGCTCGTCATCAACAAGATGGCTCATGTGCTGTTGGGAGTTTCCACAACTCAGCCTTCCTTTGTCAAGGTACAGTGTTGCTTCACTATTAGACACAGCACCTTTACATATAGTCAGTTAAATCTACAGTTAGTTACTACTGGAACCATTAGTATTATTCATTAATTCATAATCAATTCTGCTCCCGGTGAGTGTTGGCCAGCTGATCCTAGGACTGTACTCCTCTGAACAGAGATCTCTCACAGTTTGGGGGTTACAGCCCCAATGCTCTGATTACCACAGGGATCACTTGATTCTTCACTTTCCACATCTTCCACATCTAACTCTTCTTACAGCCCTTGGTTTCCTCAAGCATCTCATATTCTCCTCAGATTCCTTCTTCCTGGTGTTTTTATCATAGGATTGCTACATCCATCACAATGGCATATTGCCATCACTACTACTGCAACTGCAGCTTACAGATTACCAAAACTACAATGACAGTACTATAATACGTGAGTGTACAAAACAAATTGTGGTGCTGAGGGTGTGTGAAGCCTCATAAAAAAGCAACATCCTCCCCGGGGTTATAAATGTTCTCTTTGAGACTCTGCTTCAATAAAAATAAAATCATACAACAGTGTTAGTGGTAAGTGGTCGGCACTTATAGAGCGCTTTTCTATCTATTGGTACTCAAAGTGCTTTACGCTGCTTCTCATTCACCCATTCACACTCACAATCACACACACACACTCGCATATGGGTGGGCTGCTATGCAGTTGGCCTGTAGCAACTATGTTGGGGAGCCGAGGATCAAACCAACAACTGCGGGATTGGTGGAGGATCACTCTACCTCCCGCGCCCCAGTTCCCCCGTGCAAGGAACACAAAACATAATAAAACACTGATACAGATCCAGAGTTTTTATTCCAGTGCAGACGTTTTGTTTCTTATGTATAAATGTATTATATCGGTATATACTATAAGTATTAACTACATCATCTATTTCCAGTGTAACTTTCAGTATGTCTTGCTTTCTATTTCTTTGTACCCCTCTGTCCACAGACTTCACAGCCCAGACGAGGTAGGAAACACTCTTTATTACTACAAGTGTTTGAGTTGCAGTATTGTGTTGTGGTAAAACGTAATATTGTATACTGTGTGTGTGTCTGTGTGTGTACATGCTGCAGGAGGGCATCGCTCTGGTTCCGCCTCTCCATCCCAGTCAGCCCAGGGTTCTCCTCAAAGAGCTCGATCGGCCACCACCTCTCCCAGTCAGGCCTTCCAGCCCGGTCCTATCCCTGCCTCCTCTGCACCCGGAGCTCAGAAACAGTCGCCACAACTGAAGTGAGTCTATAAAGGAGTCCAGCTGATACAGCATCAATATGACACCACTAGTAATTATTATCATAAACATTTTACTAGTCAATTAGGAAGAACCTCACCTTGAATGCATCTATTGTTTTTCTTATTGTTCAGTGACCTCATCAAACAGTGAATGGATCTGTCTGTATATAAAACACTATAGAGTTTTCTTCTGCTGCTGGGTGGGGAGATTTAAATTTCCTTTTAATTGCACAAACATAAAAACTCTGGTTTAGGTAAAGTAATGTTAAAGTAAAAGTTATACTCAGAAGGAATGCTGTTTATCGCATATGACCTTTGAACTTTCGTCTAATGTTCAGTACCAATGTAATAAACTAAACTACTTTTCTCTGTACTGCACAGCAAATCCCAGTCACTGACCAACACCTTCACAGAGACGTTACGAGGAAACCTGACCGACGACGAGGCCAAAGCTGAGACCATTCGCAGCCTCCGGCAGTCCTTTGCCAGCCTCTTCACTGACTAAAAGCCTCCTCAGAAGCTTCCTCTTCTGTCAGTCATCAGGTTAAAAGAAAAAAATCTGTTGCGGGGAATCCTTTGTCCTCTGAACCTCAGCTTCCCGTGTCCTTCTCTTTCCTTCTCCATGTTGTGTACTTTAACACCTGGTGCAACCTGCTGTTCCGAGATCAAAAATACATTTATCACTACAAAGGCCAACAGGGCTTTGGTGGTTTTATAGATAAAGACCATCAAGGTGCTGACTGAACATTTGCATCTTAGGGAGATGATTTGCCTTTTTTCTTTGCTGTTCAAACCAGCAAAGAATATATGAAGACAAAGCATCAGTTTACACCAGTTATCTCCTCACACCCACAATTTACGGACATAATTATTTAGAGTAACTGTAATTTGGTGTTTTGGTTGAAGCAAAGTTGAACAGCATCAATAAGACCTTTGAGTGACTCCTAGAAGTCCCACCAGCAGTCAGCTGATGGCAGTGTGGCCTTTCTAGTGGTAAATAACTACAGTAGATAAACATAATCTAGCTCGTACTGCTCGGTATATAGTCGTTTTTCTGCTTTATGTTTGTCCAACAAGTAAATCTGTCAATTATCTGTTAAAATTGTATTTATTGTTTGACTTAAATGAATTTTCATAATTTTAATTGACACAGCTTCCAAACTGTTTGCAGATGTCTATGGCAATATTCTTATCTGAGTTAACTGTTCCAGTGAGCTCATGAGAAACATAATGAATCCTCACGGGTCACCAGCGATCTTTACAGTATCTTGCCAGCAGCAACATTTCTCAGACATCCGTGTGCTGTAGATACATATTGGCTTACGTAGTGATTCTACCTTGGCCTAACATTACCAAAGTGCTTTTTAATAAAATATAACCCCACCCCCCCGACCCCTTCACTGGGACAAGAAAAACAATCAGCAAACCAACTTTTGAGCTTGGGAATATTATGAGGTCCAAATGCTGTACTGGCTTATAGCCAATGTCTTCCACCTCTGATCTTCCCCTGCAGTTATTCATTTTCTTGATGTTTCGTGCTTCTTGTGGATGTGCGAAACTATAAGTTATTTTTTTGTTGGGGATTTAGTACATTCAGGATTAATATTCTCAACTTTTAGTGTCTGCAGAGAAAGAAAAGGTTTGCTTGCATAGCATCACATGCTATCAATGTCAGCTGGTGTTGCAAATCATTTATCACCTTTTTCTTCAGTTTTCGGTCACATGGTGTTTAAGTTATATCTGCAGAGACAGCAGCCAATGTAGATGTTCTCTTCGAGCAATCATCCTTTTATGGAAGTTCAAGTGCACAGAGAGTCAAATTGGTATTTTTCTGAAAGATACACAACAATGCAAGTATAAAGATTAAAGTAAAAACTTTAAATTTCTGTGTATCATTTATATGTAAGGATTAAAAAATGGACAAAGAGCCATTCAAATCTACTGTATGTAAATATTAATTTATTTGATGGAATTGGTTGCTAAAGCTTATGGCATGCTACAAAAGTACAACCCCAATTCCAAAGAATTTGGGACGATGTGTAAGTTAAATAAAAACAGAATGCAATGATTTGCAAATCTCATCAACCCATATTTTATTCACAACAGAACATAAACAACATATCAGATGCCGAAACTGAGACTTTTTACCATTTCATGGAAAATATTGGAACAGGGTGATTTTTCTTATTGTGTAGATTCCCAGCCTCTTTTATCAGCTTTCTGTAAACCTTTGGGAAGTGAGGAGGCCAGTTGCTGGAGTTTTAGGAGAGGAATGTTGTCCTATTCTTGTCTGATGCAGGATTCTAGCTGCTCAACAGTGCTGGGCCTTTGTTGCCAGATGTTTTTCAGCATTGATGGTGTCTTACCAGATGTGTAAGCTTCCCACACCATGGGCACTAATGAACCCCCACACCATTAGAGATACAGGCTTTTGAACTGTCCGCTGATAACAAGCTGGATGGTCCCTCTCCTCTTTAGTCCGCAGGACACGGCGTCCATGGTTTCCAAAAAGAATTCAGTCATCGCAATTTTATGCTGAGGAACATTTTTCTGAGATTGTTCCATATTTTTTCAATGCAGTTTGTCACAGATTAGTGAATCTCTGCTCATTTTTACATTTGAGGCTCTGCCTCTCTGAAATGCTCCTTTTATACCCAGTCATGTTACTGACCTGTTGCCAAATAATTAGTTATCAAATGCTCCTCCATTTGTTTTTTTATTTGCAGCAACTACTTTTCCAGCCTTTTGTTGCCCCTTTTCCAACTTTTTTGAGGTATGTTGCTGCGATCAAATTCAAAATGAGCTCATATTTTCAATGAAATGGTACAAAGTCTCAGTTTCAACATCAAATATCTTGTTCTGTTTTTAATAAAATATGGGTTGATGAGATTTGCTAATCTTTGCATTATGTTTTTATTTAAATTTTACACACCGTCCCAACTTGTTTCTGAATTGGGGTTGTAAAACAAATTTAAGGTATCAGTAATTTCTTGTAATCAATAGTGCAGAGCTCAATCACAATCTGATTATCTATTTGATAATTTCTTGTGCTACAAACTAAGATGCTATACTATAAACATTCATATTTTCCCCTCCCAAGTGATGTTGAAGCACTTGTGCAAAGAATAAATAAAAATACTGACAGTGTCTGCGCAGATATGACACGGGGAAAGCTATGAGCAGTACACAGCAGTTGAAATGGACCTGTCATGATTGTAAAGTTTAAGGTGAAGTACATTCAGATCCATGATGCTGTAATGGTTTATAGTGGCATGTGTGGGTAAAGATCTAAATTTGCCACTCTGAATAATAATTATACAACCACAAAAAGAACGGCCCATTTCTGCAATATCTATGTGGTACAATAAGTTTAATGTTTTTTTTTTGTTTTTGTTTTTGTTTTTTTTTTTGTTTTTTTTAACTATGAAGCATAAAACTTTAAAAGAAGCATTTATTTTTTACCAAGCTTTTTTGGTGGCTTTGCCTTCCTATTTCGCATGCAGTAAACATGAAGAAAACAAAACAACATTGTTCACTGTGCTACAAAAAGCTCAGCATATATAAGCGTGACAAAATACACAGTATACTACTCATAACCAACTTAATAAGCAATGATTAGGATTGTTCTACTTGTACTAACAGTTTCTCTTATTTAATCAATTAACTACTGGCTAGTTACTTAGTTACTCCATCAATCACACTTACTAGTTTTGGATGGTATAGTACAGTGAATATATTTGCACAGTGGTTAATTTGACATTGTTATTATTACAGTAACAGTACGTTTAATAAAGATGTTAAATTAACCAGTTGACATTGACATTTTCAAAAATTGTGTATACACAATATCTTGCTAAATTACTTGGGTTAAAGCTGCATATTCCTGGAAATATGTCCCATTTCTGCCCATCATCACAGGTCATAGAGTGTAACCCTATATTTAAAACCGTACAAGCTGCTAATGTAACCTTAGGTTGAAATGTTTGGACCAAACCACAAAACAATGTACAATATTCTTCTTGCAGTTGTACTGTGATGAAGTAATGTAATCTATATAATAAGAAGCCCACTCAAGCAGGAGGCTTATCAGCCATAAAAGCCAACATTTGCAGCTCATGTCACACATAAACCATTGTAGGATAATTCCACTTCTGGAAGAAATTTTGGAAAAAAATGGCCCAGCCCTGCAAATATGCAGCTTTTCTGCTACTGTAGCACTATGCATTTCAATTTAACAAGTGGAGTACAGTTTTGAAATATTTAGTCAGCCTGCTCAACTTTGTGCCAGTGAAGTTGTCCTGTTTTCCTATTTAGATATGCGAAAACTCGTATTTATGCCTCTGATCTGCAGTCAAACACAAAAACCAGAATTTGATTTCAGTTTATTCGTCTGTGCCATATAGCTCCAATAAAATCAAATCGGTGAGTGACTCTGCTGGATGGGTGGTGTTTGTTCCTCATAAATGCAACTATGAGTTCAGCCAGTCATCCAGTGCGGCTCACTGATGTTTTCTCAAAGAGGCCATATTATGCTAAGGCCATATTTTTTGTATTACCGTGATGATGGTTGAACATATTAAACAAGGCCAAAATTTGACTTCAAGACTTTCCCAAGGCTTTCCGGTGCCTACCAGAGACTTTCTCTGGATTTTCCCAAAGCTTTTTTTGAGAATCCTACGCAGAGATGTCATCAGTCCATAAACTGATCTCTGTTTTGGTCTATGTGCCTTGAAGTAGAGAGTCTAGCAAGATTCACAAACCCTCTAACCAGAACAGTGTGGACTTAGGGTGAGGAAGGTCTTAAAAAGACTAGGCTGACTTTGTGTGAAATGCAAAAGAGTATCGCATTTGTACCTGCTGCCAAAAATGAACAGGGGATACGGATTTCTGTTTAGTGACACCTAGAGGCTGTAGATCTACAAAGTTTCCCAAGAGGCTCGTTGGTGTTGTGGATAGGTCCCAAAATACAGGACTTTCACACAGGACACAAGAGTTCAGTGTAAGACAGATATTGTTTTTGCAGCAGACATGTGACATTAACTAATTTTTAAGGCAGTTATTTACAAACCCTGACAATTCATTTTGCGCTTTGCCCAACCTTAACCTAACCCTGATGTTTTCGTGCTTAACCCTAACCAAACTACTTTGGTTTTAGAGCAAAAAACAAGTATGAAGCTGGCTGCCATGTTGGCTCTATAGTAAACAGTGGTATCTGCCATTTCATTAGTATGATGCCACAAAATTTGCAATTCAGAAAGACACCTGCCTCTGCAGGTGGCAGTGCTATTTCAACTGATGGTTTACTGGGATGTATAGGAGGGTACAAACAACTTCTGGGACTACAGTGTGACAGTCCATGAGGAAGAAGTGGTGCAATGTCCAGTATTTGAATTGTAAAAGCATCCAAAACCATTTTAATAGTTTTTAACAACAACAGAGCTTTATGGCACACACAAATAAGCTCATGGATCTGTTTGACTAATATTACAGTACTGTAAATGCAATTCACTGATGGTTTTACTCTTGTGCGATTTTCTGACAATAACACAAATACTGAAAATCATCGCATTATCCTTTAATGTGATGTGGTGTCTTGTCATTGAGCACATTTGTTTGCATTTCACCCCCCTTGGTACTGTGTCCAAACGGACCAAAATAGCATTACGTTGTGAGACCCCCTGAAATGTGGTTCCCATTATTTTGCCGCTTAGTATGTTATACTGCGGTGCGACAAGCGCTAAGCAAATCATCAGGATGTACCACGCAATAATGGCTGTGACGTCACTGATAAACTGACCCACTAACGCTGATCACTGTGTCCAATAACTTTAACAACTGGCCTGCCCTGCCATACAACGACAAACAGCACTAACTACTTTTACTCTTGAATTAAAATCAGGAGAAATCATATCACACAGTTTAATTACTACAGTATATCCTTTTTCAGGACAAGCGGTTGGCCTAACCTGTTACTTTATCAATAGTTTTTTTACTTACGCCACGTGTCTCAGTTTTATTGCACTTTAAGTCTAAGATGCAGTTTAGGATCTAGTTGATGCCATACGTATATCAGACTGACCAAATAAATAAACGGATATTTTTAATTTTTCACCAATGTTAATTTTTTTAGTTTCTCTTACTCCACTGCTTATTACATATAAAAATATATATGTATAATTTTTTTTTATTTGACGCAAATTGATCTGAGCTGCAAAGTTTACTAGTAACTACCTCAGGTTCAGCAGGGCTCTGCAAAAAACTGTAGACTGGTAGTACTGGAAAAGACTTTGTGAAATGAGCAGCATTTTAGAGCAGAACTAAAAGTAGGTTGGTGCAAAAAAGGAAAGGGAAAATTGCTCCCTCAACTCGTGTGGATTAGTACGATACATGATAAGCAGAAAAACAACAATGTAGTATCTGTTACATCAACATGAGGTAGATGGAAGACGTTAATATTTTTGTATTTCTTTGCATTGCCGGGGAAAAAACACAACGTATAAGTACAATACATGCAGAACCTAATGGTGTCTCCTTCATTTCTAGCAAATATTTGTCTTGTCTCGTAAGGATTTTATGTCAAATACAATAATAGCACTCAGCGTACCTTTAATATTTCACTGCCCAAGTGGTGAAAAACGGTTAAAGTGTCTATGACTTTTACCCTTGGTGTACACTGCAGCTGATGGGTACGTGCACAGACAGGGAGGTCAGTTGAGAGGGCGCAGAGCCCATCATTTTGGTAAATGCATTTACTAAGCATTTAGGAATCTTTTTTCCACTATGAAGATCGTAAGACTCGAAAAGTGATGTACTTGATTCTCCGCTGGTCACAGCCCTGGCTCCACTTGGTCTTCCTCACCTAAAACCTTGTTGTTGATTCCACAGATGCTAAGTTGATATTGTTTTTCAGTGTGCACAGTTGCTTCTTATTTCCATTTTTTATTTATATTTTTTATAATTCCTTTCATCTTTTTGTTTTTTGCATGATTTAATTTGACAAAATGCAATACTTTGCTATGTATTGTTAACTTATTTGTACCTTATTTTTCTGGTTATGATTTAGTCAGGTCGAGTGCGTGTCAAACTGATGCATAGCCTAACACAGAATTGATTATGCAGCCACAGAGACTTGCAAATAAATACAGCTAATACTGCAAGGAAATAAAGTCCATTTTAAATGTGTCATTTGTAAATGAGAGAACTAATGTCATTGCACAGGTTAATTTGCTGAATTTTCAGTCTATTGTGTCCTTTCCAATCTCTGCTGAATGGTGGGTGGTATTGTATGGTATTTTAAGTGTATTGACATTCTGTATTTTGGTGTAAATGTGGCATGAAAACCAACCCCTCTTGTGTGCCTCAGGTGTGTAAATGTGGTCGTTATGTGATCTTAATGTCTGGCTGCTTATTTGTGAGAAGTGTGATGCATCTCATGTGTTTCTGTAATTTATTAGTATTAAGATTATTTAGTTTTCTGTACTTTAGTTCTCTTGTCTGAAAAACAAGATTTCTGTTATTAAAAGTAACAACTTTTATTATACCTTTGGCTCTGCATTCCCGTTTCTATCAGTCATCCACAGAGCTCCACATGACGGGGTTTGAATGTTTTTTTTTCCATTTATGGACAAGTTAGACCTGCTTTACGAAAAAGTCAAGCTTAAAAAAAAAATGTAATTTTCAGAAAAGGTAGTGATAATCCCCAAATCCCTCCACCTTGGATTACTACCGTATTTTATTCCTCTTGGCATGAAGCTCAGGGTGGTAAAAGCCGATAGCAACACAAGGCTTAAGAGAGGGAAAACTGCTGGACTCCATCACTGCCTTTCATTTGCTGCCCACTTCACATTAAGCTTTCAAGTGAATTGTGTAAAAGTCTAATTTTACAGAGATAACATAAAACACATTCAAACATAAATATGTCAGTGCACACTATTGGTTCTTAAACAAAGACATCATCACTTGGGTATTCATGTCTGGATGTGCCAGTCAGACTGAGAATGTTGTTTTCACAATGGAGTAGAAGAAAAGTACCTGGGAATTACTAATGCATTATGCCTTGTTTGAAGGTAGTGAATATTTGTATAGAATTTCTTTTTTCTGGACCACTTGGGGTCAAGAAAAAGCTATAAAGATAACATTAATATTAATAACTTTAAAGATAGATGTGGTAATAATAATAATAATAATAATAATAGAATAATAGAAAGTGAAATTTAAAAGCTCAAACAGCATTTAGATGGTCATTGACAAAACAAACTGATTTTGTCGTTGCCCACATGGTTATCGATGACAGAAAATATGTCTATACTTTATTCAATTAAAAAAAAGTGTGAAAACATTGAGAAAACGTCAGAACTGACCTAAAATGTCAGGATAATTAAAAAATTGTGTTAAATAAAAAACAGAATAAAAACTGTATTAGTTTCATGGTTAATAAGATTATGCAGACAGTGGGTTATAAGTGAGAATACATGTAAACCTCAAGTGATGTGCCAGTATTTTAGTCTCTGCACATGTGTGAATGTGTGAATTGTTATTCCTGCACTAATTCAGCAGCATCTCACTACTGGTAAATAAAGAGCGCTTACAGTAACCATTTATTAAACCAGTATTGAATCAGCCTACATGCAAAAACCCCACAATAGGTCAACAGTACTAAGACAGAAAGTATCTGCATTCATCTGCCCTTTATTTTTATTATATACTTATACAGTAACAAACCTAACACAGAACAATATAATGATATTTTGTAGACTTGTGACATTCAAGCTACAATAGTTAATCTGAATTCTCCAAACAAGTCAGTAAATTAAAGCTCCTCCCTTGTGTTGGCTTCTTTTCTCATGGAACTATTTGTTGTTCATCCTGAGGGAATCTCACTAAGAAAATAATGTGGTGATAGGTTTTATAAAAGACTGTTTTATTAAGATTAAAACACCACAGCGTGTACAGATCAGCATGAGAAACTTTAAACTATAGACCCCCCTGTATATATTTATAAGCATCTGACGCTGTTTTCTGCTTGTTTGACTTTTATGCAACTTACTACGATGTTCACCAATAATTCACCTTCTACTCTATGTGTGAGTTTAATTGAAAAGTGAAGAAACTCTCGTCCTGCAATAATTCAGCTTCAGTATTTCCCGTCAACCTTCGGTCGTCCACTTGCTCACAGTTTGTGCTTCACATTTGTTCCGCAGTCTTATACAGTGGTGCATACCAGACTACTGGCAGCCTGATCGCAATCTGCTGCCAGTCGGATTTCTTGCATTCTTAAGGTGGAATGTCAAATCTCTCATCTGCCACAGGTCTCTGCCTGCCTACAGCCACCACGCCTGTCAGGAACAAACAGATCATGGTAGTCAATGTCCGTAACCTTATTTCCATAAACATGTTCTCTAAAAAGGAATTAATAAAATGTTGTAACCAGTGCAGAGATTTAATCAGTAGGGGGCACTGCCCTCCCAAACAAAACCTGCCCATTCTCATTTGTCTACACACATTTCGGTTTAATGAGAGTAAGTGAATGCTGACAAATTCTATCTGCTCTGCCTGGCAAGTTGGAGGTAATGGATGCATAAACAAGGGAACTAAAGGATTCTTTTTGGAGTGTTTTGGCATATTTCAGCTCATCGTTTTGGCTTTATAATCCACAACTTTACAGGTTTGCTTCAGGCTCACTGCTCTCGTCAACCTGCTTTCACTCAAATAACCTTAAAACTCAGATAAACCAAGTATATGCACAACAAGCTTAGCGGACAGCTGGTGAAGAAAGTCAAACATTCATTGAGTTAGTTTGCTTTTTAATAACTATATTTATAAGGTAATATAATTATAAAAACATGGCAACTGGAGGAACTGGAAGGCAAAATATAATAAAAAAAATTAAAACAATGGAGGTAGGACCTGTTCTAAAATATCATCCTAAAAACATCACTCGGTGGGCGCAAGACACATAACACTACAAGGTCAAAAACATTTGCGATACCTGATACAATAACTGTGCATTCACTGACTCTATTTGTATTTCATTAGTTTCCGAGAATGGACGGAGTCTCACTTTTGTGCTTTCTTTTCATTATTTTCATAATGGCTTTAATAGCTACTTCTTTCCAAAAGTGACTCACTGGAGAGTGGTGCTACGTCATATGACTGAAATGAACTTTCATGGAGCAGAAAAGCTCAGATATGTGTCTCAGGAGTTGGAGGAGCTCAAACCACTTATTAGTAATTTGACATTTGTTAGTGTGAAGCAACACACACAGAAAAATGTCTGAATTAATCTAAATGTAGCTCCGTGTCAAACAGGCAGCTGTGTGCTGACACAGTAGCCATTTACACATCTTTAAAAGAGAACAATGTGTCAGGATGTTCTTCACCTCCCACTGACTAAGAAATGGATTAGTGCAGCTTCAGCTCAGCTGTATCAGAGTTGGACTGGAATATGTGACCAGCGATGATGCAAGAAGGTGTTGCTTAGCAATAAGAAACAAGGGGAACATTAAAACACAAGATCTCTCTCAAGGTTGTACTTTTCTGAGAAACACTGAAACTGCTGTTATCAGGTTGTACAGTA